>NC_052614.1:55882528-56103606 GCF_016545825.1 Eucalyptus grandis
GGCAGCTCACGAGTGCCCGCCATATTCCCCAGACAACTGTGTATATATATAAAGAATAAAAGTTGCTTGACAAATTTGTGTCCTGGGTAAGGTAGAATGGCCATCGAAAATGGAGGAACCGAAGAGTCAAGAACCAATGAATCCACCACATCGAGGAGCCTTGAAGAGGTGGCGGCGGTGGCAAAGAGCCCCACCGTGAATGAGAATGAGCACGACTCCAACAAGAGCAACGGAGATGAGAAAGGGAACTCAGTTCCATTCCATAAGCTGTTCTCATTTGCAGATTCTACTGATTTGCTATTGACGGTTGTTGGGTCAATAGGCGCAGTCGGGAATGGCATTTCCATGCCCCTTATGACCGTATTGTTCGGACAGCTGATCAATACAATTGGCGAGAACCAGGCTGACACTGATGTAGTAGATCTTGTGTCCAGGGTAAAATCTCCGCGAGTACGGACAAGATAAATTGATACAAAGATACTCCTTTCCTTGAAAATGAATTTCTTTTGGGGACTTGCGTTGAGATTGTGAATTAACCTAATTAAATTGTTTGTGCAATCTTCAGATAGCTCTGAAATTTATCTACCCGGCACTTGGGTGTGGTGCATTGGCATTTCTTTTGTGAGTGCATCTTGATTCTCAATTTACTTTTAGTTTGGAGTTGAATTCTTTATCTTAGGAATTGAGAAAATTTAATCTCTGTTCCTCCTTTCATTTAGTCAGAGGTATCTTGCTGGATGGTCACTGACAAGCAATAGGCTGCGAGAATAAGGGGCCTGTACTTGCAACTATATTGAGACAAGATGTCGCATTTTTGACAAAGAGACTTACACCAGAGAGGTCATCGGGAGAATGTCAGGTGACACAGTCCTCATCCAGGATGCCATGGGTGAAAAGGTCATACTTTCCTTGCGCCGGCGTACTCAGTATACACCTTTCATCCTGGATTTTAACGGATTGCTAGATTCGTGCAGGTGGGGAAGTTCATACAACTCATGTCGACATTTGTTGGAGGCTTCGTGATAGCATTCATCAAGGGGTGGCTATTGACCCTCATCAAGCTAACCATGATTCCTTTGCTAGTGATTGCGGGAGGTGTTATGTCTCTCATAATCTCAAAGATGGCATCTCGCGGGCAAAGTACTTATGCCGAGGCAGCAAATGTTGTTGAACAGATGATTGGTTCCATCAGAACGGTATGTTGCATTTACATAGCTGAATACCAGAACTGCATGTGTGCCAACTAAATCGACACATTTCTGAGAGCAAGACCAATGTCTTGATGTCTTTTTTGCTCTAGAACTCAAATTCAGCCATTGCTCTAATCATTTACTGTAGAGTCCAACTATTATCACATTTTGGTGCGTGTTGCATCCATTATTGGAGAAGCGAGAAATCGCAAATTACAGCAAATTCCTTGCGAATGCATACAGATCAGGTGTCCATGAAGGCCTAGCAGCTGGATTTGGTCTTGGAACAGTCACGCTTGTCATATCCGGTGGTTATTCTTTGGCGATATGGCGTGGTGCGTGATATTGCTAGTATGAGTACCTAGAGGGGGTGAATAGGTATATAAAAAATTTCTCAAGCAATTGCACAATACTAGACAGTTGGAGGAAACGATAATCAAAGTAAGACCAGAGAGAAGAGAAAATTTAACACGCGGTTTATAGAGGTTCGACTATCAAGCCTATGTCCACTCTTCTTCACCGGCCTTTATTTGGATTCCACTATGAACAAGAGAGTTATGAAGACCTTTGCCTTGATTCCAGGTGTGATGTTCTACCACACCTCCTCAAGATTTCTCACAAATATAGACTCTCTCTTTCGTATACAAGTATTCGCCAAGGATTTGTCTAAACAAAAGGAGCTTGACTTTAGATTCTTCTATGAACAACTAAGGCAGTCTTCCTTATATACTCCTTTATGCCATCATACCCGTTGGCACTTACCAAAGGAATTCCTCCATTCTACCCGTTGGACGGAATCAATTAGGAAGATTGTTCAAGCTATTAAAGGAACGTGTTGATAGCCCATCAATCCTGTTCGCCCATCAATCGAATCAGGTTTCCATAGCGGAACCTTCCAATAATATTTAGGCAATCACCGGATCTTCAATTATCGAATCAATCTTGATCAATCAAAGGACTCGTTTATGTCTTCTCCACCATGAGATCTTCTCCGATTGATAAGGTTAAATCATCAACGAAACATCCAGATTCGGATAACTTTTCTTCAACGGATTAGTATTGTCAATGAGGATAGACTTTGAGTCTTGAATGCGGCTGTCCCAAGGTCTTCGGACTTTAAATAACAGAGTCGCAAGCCTTCGGACTGAGCTGATAGAAACGATTTGTCAACTTCAAAACACTTCAAGAAGATTTCTCCAACAATCTCCCCTTTTTGATGGTGACAAAACTTTCGCAGATTTGGATATCTTTGACTGCAAAACATTTCTCAAACACATATGCATATCTTATAGAGGTAAATGGCTTAACAGAATAACACTAGAATCGCAACCATAGAAAATAGGTTAGTCTAGTATATGATGAAGCCATCCATAAGATATCAATATTAGTTAATAGAAGCGGTCAAGTCCAAGTCTAGTTCGGTTCTCATCCGGACACAAACCAAAGTCAAACAGATTCAAACCACAAAACAATCCAACAAACAATTAAAAGTTGAATGAAAGGTTTTTGATCAAATCTTGCATCTCTCCCCTTTTTGTCATCATTAAAAAGGATGAGATGAAATTAAGATTGCTTGAACGAGACAAGCTGGAAATCTTCCATAGATCGAACGATGCCTTCCGGCCTTTTAAAGTCTTCCTTTAGCCGTGTAATCTCCTCACTCTTGGCATTGGCCTGATTCTCGAGCAGAGAGGGCTTGCATTTTATCATTCAATGAACAAAAGCTTGACCTTCATTCTTCAAGCTTTGAACTTCGCATCCCAAGGCATAAATCGACTCGCATCTCCAAAAGAATATCCATGATTCGCGAATCGCTCCATTATCGGTTTGAGTACTTGCTTGCTCGATCCGATGGAGTAAATGCGATGATGGTAGATCAAAGATAATCTTGCAGGTTTAGCGATGAAACTTCATGACCTTCTTCTGGAAATTGAGATGCATAAACATCATCGGGTCTGCGGTGAGCGACCGACTTCACTTGCATCGGGACATGAAGACTTCACTCCTTTCTCTGATCTCCCCTGTTTCCATGCCTACGGTGGAGAAGAGTGTTCTTCGGAGTTCTCCTTCTTCTCTTCTTTCTTCTTGGTCTTTCCTCCTCTGTTTTTTTCAGCTTCTATTTCTTCTTCTTCCTTCTCCTCTCGCTTCTTTCGTCATTTGCTCAGATTCTTTACGGGAACAGGACGACTTAAATTCTTCAAAGCCAATGCGAGAGATGGTGATGTCTTCCTCATCATCTTCATCCTCAACAAGGAGAGCTCTTCTTTTCTTGGATGGAGCAACCATGGGCTCCTTCCCTTTTCTTTAGCTGAGAAGATATTTGATGAGATTTTGCGAGTCTTCTCCTTGAATTTCTCCAACTCCTTGCTCGGTTCCTTGGACGCATTTTGGTCACCATTTTCAAACCTACCACCATATGATCGCATGGTCGAACACAAAATATTTGTGGAGGCTGAATATTCAGATGTCGAATAACTTCGTAACAAGGCTTGGGTAGGAGTTGACCTCTGTCCTTCATCATTGCTCTATACATGTGAAACATCACAGTGAGGGAGAGAAAACCTTTTTCCAAAGAGAATGGCATACATCGCTTGGCCTCTGAACTTGAAACATCGGTCTTGGAAGTTGATTTCGGTCGGAGGCAATTAATCACATCTTGTGAAGCAAGATGTTGAATGCACCCATCCTTAAGTAGGTGATCTTTTCATCTGTTCTCCTGTCCTTCACCGTTCAAGAGTGGCCCGAGCAATGGAAACTTTGATTGGCTGATATCTTCCTCTTTCGACTTCTAACACATACGCGGCATATTCATATCCACAACATAATCTTGGTCTTTAACGCTGAACGAGAATCTATTCGCATCCAAAAGCTTAGATTTGAATAGAAATATGCGTTAATTCAGCATAGGCCTGTAGAGTCGAGAACTTTTCAAGTTGAAGATAAGCGAACTTTTCCCTCAAGTTCATATTCACATCCGAAAATCAAAATCTACACTCCTAGGGTTTATTACCCCACGCTTCAGCAATTTTGAGTACGATCCTTTTCTCCTTTGATCTGAACAAATCTCCCCTTTTCCTTGATTATCAACCGCAACACCCATTTTCGGTTGGAATTGACTGTATAATTTATCATCATCATTCCCATCTATAGGATTCGGCCCTCACGAGGATCACTTGGGATATTTGCAAGGGTTTCCTCAGCCACCCTTTTTCGAGCAATTCCCAAACTTTTCATTTTTTCAGAAAGATATATTCGTTCCCATGTCCTTTGTCTTTAAGAAATCATCAATGTAGTTCAAAGGAGTACGAATTCCTTTTAGGGCACGATATAACTAGTAAATATAAGCGGGCTTTTGAACTCTTACGAGTGCATCCTCGATGATTTCTTCTGTTGTTGATGATCAACGCCTTGAGGACTAGATGGAGGAGAATGACGCTGTTGAGAATGTTGTGGCTCGCTTGCTCGCTGAGTCACTTCATCTTGTAAGATCGAAGTGCGTAGGCCCCTCACTCATCCGCCGTGGTCCCCTGCTTTCTCGAAGACTTTCTTGAAGATGACATCTTTCTCGGTTTTGGAAGATTCCTTGCTTGACTTTCGGGAAAGATGACAACTTTTTAGGATTAGCGAAGAAGACAAACGGGAATGGAGGATCGATGCTTTCTAGGGTTTTGAGAGAAAAGTGAAGAGAAATCGACAGTTCACGATCGGTTAAAAGAGGGATAAACGAACCGTCATAAAGGAAATAAAAATATGCCTTTTCAAAATAACTGTCTTTTTCAAAAATAGCCATTTCAAAAATAACTTCCTTTTGAAAATGAAACGATGCAATATTTACGTCAATTAAATATAGCAACAATTTAAACACGTCGACAATCGTACCTTTTCAAGATGAGATTCAAGAGAGAAAGACTTACGATCGACGGACGTACAAGACTGTCTTTCGGATAAAGTCTTGTAAGTCGAGTCCGAAAGTCTTTAGACTTTGATATCCTCATACCTCAAAATGTTGAGTCCGAGCGTATAGACTCAAATTGATTTTCTCCAAAGGCTTTGTGAATATATCCGCCGGTTGATTCTTTGAGTCAACAAATTGAATTGAAACATCTCCATTTTGAACATGGTCTCTTATAAAGTGATGTCGAATCTCTATATGCTTTGCTCTTGAGTGGAGAATTGGATTTTGGTGAGGTTGATAGCGCTGGTGTTGTCGCAATTAATCTCCGTGCATGAGTCTTCAATTTCAAAGTCTCTTAGCTGTTGTTTTATCTATAGAATTTGCGAACAGCAGCTTCCCAAGGCTACATACTCTTCGTTGTTGAAAGAGACACGGTGCTTTGTTTCCTTGAAAACCAAGACACCGTCGCTTCCAAGCAACGCAAGTTCAAGTGCTCTTTCTATCAACTGCGCAACCGCCAGATCTACGTCGAATATCCGGAAGATTAAAGTCTCCCTTCTTAGGATACCAAAGACCGATGCTTGATGATGAAGCAACGTATTTAATGATGCGTTCGTAGCACCGAGATGGGATTCTCTAGGATCGATTGAAACCTAGCACGATGCAAACACTCAACAAGATGTCGAGTCTAGAAGCGTAAGATAAATGAGTGAACCAATGATGCTCCTGTACAGCTTTTGATTAACTTTCTTCCCTTCTTCATCTTTGTCTATCTTCAAAGAACTTGACATCGGTATGTCGGTCTTTTTGCACTTTTCCAGTCAAATCTTTTGACAAGATCATTAACATATTTTCTTGATAAATAAAAGTTCCTTCCTTCAATTGTTTTACTTGAAGACCAAGAAAGAATGTTAACTCTCCCATCATACTCATTTCAAATTCATGCTGCATAGACTTATTCCACACATATTTTCATTAAGAAGATCCGAAAATAATGTCGTCACAGCTATGTTGAATACAGTAAGAAGCACATTCTCTTTGATAAATAAAGTAGTATCCACTTTACCTTGACAAAACCATTTTGTATTAAAAACTTACTTAATCTTGAAAATGCTAGTACGAGTACCTAGAGAGGGGGGTGAATAGGTTTATAAAAATTTTCTTGGAGATTGCACAATACTTAGACAGATGGATAATTAAAGAATCAATCGTAAGGCGAGTAAAGGAAAGAGAGAATTAAACACGAGGTTTATAGTGGTTAAGAACTGATTCAAGCCTACACACCACTCTTCGCACCGACAAACACGATTGGCTGGATTCCACTATGAACAAGAGATGTTACAAGGTGATCTTCCATGATTTCTCGATGTAGATGATCTACTACACTCGCTCAAGGTATCACAAAGTATAAACACTCTCTGTGTGTACAATTTCATTTCGAACTGTATCGACTAACAATCAAGGTTCTTAGGACTATAATTTTTCTATCGATCACACACTTAAAACAACTAGAACGTCTTCCTTTTTATACTCCTTTTATACCATCATAGCCGTTGGCACTTACCAAAGAAATTCCACCAATCTACCACGTTGGTCGGAATCAATTAAGAAGATCATCCGAGCTATTTAAGGAATTCGATGATAGCCCATCAATCTGTTCGCCCATACAATCGGGATTTTGGTTTCCAAGAATAGAACATTCCAAGAATGTTTCGTCGACCATCGGATCTTCTATTGTTCTTAGATAAGAATAAAAAATCCAGTGATTCTCCAACTAGGAATCTTTTCGGAGGATTTGGATCAATCCCCAACCATATACTTCGGCGGATATCCTTCGGCCTTTGGATTAGAAAGACTGCCGCTGAGAATAATCTTGAGTCTTAGTCTTGAGTCTTGAGATTACAAAAGTCTTGAGACTTTAACTATCGATATCCGGACTGGGACTGATAGAAATGTTTTGTCGGCTTCAAAATATTCTAGAAAGATTTCTCCAACAATCTCCCCATTTTGATGGTGACAAAACTTTCTTGTAGATTTGAACAACTTTGACTCCGCAAAACATTTCTCAAGCAATATGGCTAACTTTCATAAAGATTAATAAACAAATCCGTTTCTGCATCCACAGCAAATTGAATTTAGTCTTTCATGAGTAATACCATATAACAATACTTGATATAAATGCAAACAGTCAAGCATCAAAATCCCCAGTCAAAATCCATGACCAATTCAGTCTCACACTCAAGTTCAAGTTCTCAAGTCATACTCAAAATAAACATAACTACAAAAAGTCAAATAAAGTTTTAAAATAGTTTGTTCAAATTGGTTCTCCCCCTTTTTGTCATCATTAAAAAGAGGGTGAGAAAGAAGTCATGTCCGCTGGGAATGCGCACGATCTGGAATTCTCCCATTGACTGCACTACACCTTCATCTTGAAATCCTCCTCTTAAGATGAGCTACCTCCTCTCCTTTGGCATTGGCTTGAATTTGCAGAGCAAGGTCTTTCATCTTGTCCTTCTAGGCCGATGAAGATGCTTGTCAAAGCATTCTTCATGGCTTGAATTTCACATTCCGATTGCATATATTTGGCCACGCATTTCCGAGAAGAATATCCATGATACGATGAAAATCTGCAAAATTGTCTGCTATGTCTTGGCTTGAGCTTTTTCAGATGGAGTAAGAGTATATGAAGGCGCTTTCCGTATAGTCTTGTAGATTTGGTGTCGACGTATCACCTTCTTTTAGGCAATTGAGAAGCCTGAAATTTTCCGTCCGCTGGAGATTGTCTTGGACCTTCACTATTTGCAGCATGAGTGCAGACTTTACTTTCGCCAACTCCCCCGTCTCTAGGACATCCGAAGGAAGAGTGATGATCATGCTCTAGATTTCCCTTCTCCGGATTCAGCAAAGAGATTTTTCTTTCTCTTCTTGAGCCTTTCTTTCTCCTTCTCTCTCTGCTCTTCTTCTTCTCTCTCCGGTTCTTCTCAAATTCTCTCTACTGAGACCGTAACGTCCGGTTCTTGCCGCGTGCTTGGATAGTAGGATCTTCATCCTCTTCATCTTCATCCTCAGGATGAGATCTTTTCTTCCTTTTTGATGGGGCTCCAATGGCCTCCCTTTCCTTTTCTCTTTGAAGCGGAGCATCGAATAGGAGATTTCACTCTGAATTTCTCATTACCTTGGAAAGTTCTTATGACGCATCTTCGTTAACATCTTCAAACCTACCACCATCTTATCACACGGTTGAACACAAAGAGATTGATGCGGTTCAATATTCATGCAGTATGAAGATCTTTGTCACCCAGAGACCGTGATAAGGCAATTGTCCTTTGTCTTTTGACATTGATCTGTACATATGGAAGAGAATAGTGTGCGAGTAGAGAGAACTTTCGTCCCGTGTTGATCGCGTACATCAACTTTGCTTGAGAAAAGAGACACGAAGTCTTTGACGTAGACTTTGGTCTAAGACAGTTGATCACAATCTTGCGAAGCACAATGTTGATGGCATTCATTCGAATAGGTAACTTTCTTCTCGCCCTATCTTTGACCAGTTCCAGTGTAGTGCGGCCCGGTGAGACTTTGATTAGGGGATAAATGGCGTCCTCGTTCAACTCCAACTATACAGCCAACATATTCACATCTACCACGTAGACTTTGTCTGTGACACTAAATGATATTCTATTCGCATCCGTAAAGTAAGATTTGAATAGAAATAAGCGGCCGATGAGCATACCCGTCCGTAGAGTCGAGCAAAAATTCTCGAAGTTGGAAATAATTCAACTTTTTCTCTTGCTAATGTTGATGAGGCGTCCGGGAAGTCAAAATCGACACTTCTAGGGTTTATCACCTCTTTTTCAACGGCTGGAATATACTTTTTCTTGATCCTTGGATTTGAACAAATCCATCCGATTTTTCTTTTCCTTTGCCGCCACTCCCATTTTGGTTGAAATTCAAGGAACATTCTCATCATACGTTCCCTTCACTAACTTGTCAGTCAAGATACGAGGATCACTTGGAATGTTCGCAAGTGCTTCTCTCCGCTTTTCCTTTGGGGGCAATTCCCCATTCCTCCATTTTCTTCGAAAAAAGATACTCATTCCATAATTTTTGTCCTTAAGGAAGTCATCTATATAATTCAATGGAGTATCTCGTGCTTTTCAACGCACGATAAAGTTTATACAAAAAGGGAGGGCTTTGAACTCTTACCGGGTGGCATCCTCTCATCTCTTCTTCCGGATCATGACTTGCACCTTGTGGGGCGGAGGCGATGAATGACGTGGATGAGCAGGAATCGGACTTTGTCGCTGACTTGCCAAGTCTTCTTCCTCGCGAGATCGAAGTGAGTCGGTCCCTTCTCCATTTAACATGGTCCTGGCTATGCGATTCTGATGATTTCCTCAAGAAGACATCTTTCTTTGTTGCCATAGGAAGATTCCTTCACTTGCTTTCCCTACAAATGACCACTTTCTCGATAACGAACAAGCGGTAGAACTTGATCGGGAGAGTGCCTTTAGGGTTTCAAGATTGGGGAAAGAACAACCGTATATATATAACTCGGTTTTGAAAAGGGAAGTTCAATCGGTGTAAGGAAAGTGAGCTTGATCACTTTTATTCAAAATCAATAACGCTTAAAAATTATTCTTTAAAAAAATCTCCAAATTTCATTCGGATTATAGAATAACCGAATAAAAGATCGTACCTTTTCTGAGTTAAAATAACTAAGTGAAAATTCGCCTCTTAGATGAAATACAACTTACGAGTCTATAGCCACGAATGTCGAGGAATTTAAAGTCTGAAAGATTAGAGTCTCGAGTTGGTGAGTCTCTAGACTTTTAACTTCTTCAAAACTTCAAAATGTTGAGTCTTGAACGGATAAGGTCGGATTGATTTTTCTCCGAGAGCTTTGTGAATATATATCCGCTAGTTGACTCTTTGAATCAACAAATTGAATCGAGATTTCTCCATTTTGAATATGATCTCTAATAAAGTGATGTCGAATCTCAATATGCTTTGCTCTTGAATGAAGGATTGGATTTTTGGTGAGATTGATCGTGACCGGTGTTGTCACATCTCGATTTACGTGCATGAGTCTTCAATCCCAAAGTCTTGTAGCCGTTGTTTTATCCATAGAATTTGTGAACAGCAGCTTCCAAGAGCTACATACTGCCATACATCGTTGAAAGAGCTACGGTGCTTTGCTTCCTCAGAAAACCAAGACACCGTTCGTTTCCAAGTAGTTGACAAGTTCAGGTGCTTTTTCTATCGACTCGCAACCTGCGTAGAATCTCAGATTCGAGTATCCTAGAAGATTATAGTCTCTTCTTGGGATACCGAGACCGATGCTTGAAGATGAGGCAACGTATTTGATGAAACACGTTTGCAGCCTTGAGATGAGATTTCTCAGGATCTCATTGAAACCTAGCACAAATGCAAACACTCAACAAAATATCGAGGTCTAGAAGCAAAGTAAGATAAAGAAGTGAACCGATCATGCTTCCTATACAGCTTTTGATCTACTTTCTCCCCTTCTTCATCCTTTTTTTGTCTATCTTCGAGAACATGACATTGGTATGTCGGTCTTTTACACTTTACCAATCCAAACCTTTTGGACAAGATCATTCGCATATTTTTCTTGATGGATAAAAGTTCTTCCTTCATTTGTTTCACTTGAGTCCAAGAAAGAATGTTAACTCTCCCATCATACTCATTTCAAACTCATCCCGCATAGACTTAGAAAATTTCTTGCATAGACTTTCATTAGATGATCCAAAAATAATATAGATCCACATATATTTGAACAAGTAAAAGCTTTTGCTTTCCTTTTGATAAACAATGTAGTATCTACTTTACCTTTTGACAAAACCATTACGTAATAAGAATTTACTTAGTCTGTCCATTGCCAAGCTCGAGGTGCTGCTTTAAACCATACAATGCCTTTTTGAGTCCGAAGACCGAGTCCGCTTCTTTGGGTCTTCAAATCGGTGGTTGTCTCCACATAAACTTCCTCATGGATGAATCCATTTAGGAATGCACTTGACGTCCATTTGGAATAACCTGAAATTTTTATAACAAACAAACGCAAGTAACAGTGATAGCTTCAACCCTGCTCCGGAGCGTAAGTCTCATCATAGTCTATTCCTTCTTCTTGCGTATATCCTTTGGCCACGAGTCTTGCTTTTGTTTCGTACGACTTTTCCTTTCTTCATTCATCTTGTTCTGAATACCCATTTGGTTCCAATAATGGTTTTACCTTTTGGTTTTAGATGTCCAATTCCCGGACATCATTGATGTTGAATTGTTCGAGTTCTTCTTGCATAGCTTCGATCCAACTTTCATCGATAAAGCTTCTTCTATGCTTTTTGTTGGGATTTCAGAAATGAGAGCCACGCACTAGATTCTTCACGCCTTTTGATATGGTGCGGATTCCTTCATTGATTTCGCCAATAATGAGATCTTCGGGATGACTCTGGATTGGTGCTTCGATTCTTGGTTGTTCGCCTAGTTGATGATCTCTTTCATTTGAATCTTCATGAGCTTCTTGATGTTGGACTTCAGAGACTCGAGATGCTTCTTGAGTTGTAAGCATTGAAGAAATGCAGGTAGGTTGAACTCTTCATACTCGAGTCTGGACTGGATTCATCTTGGGAGTCTTGGAATTTAACATTCTGATTCCTCCACCGAATAGCTTTTCTTGTTGTAGACTCGTAGCTTTGCTTGATGTAGAATATCCAAGGAAGATGCCTTCATCGATCTTTCTTCAAACTTACCAACTCGATCATTTGCATTTTTCAAAACAAGCATTTGCAACCAAACACATGAAAGTATGAAACAATAGGCTTTTACTTTTGAACAATTCATGTGGGTTTTCTTCTAAAATAGGTCTTAAAAAGACTCTATTTATAATATAGCATCCGTTGAGACAGCCGCCTTTCCGCCCAAAATCGTGAAGAAATTTTGCTTTCAATTAAAAGTGTTCTAGCCATTTCTTGAAGAGATCTATTCTTTCTTTCCACAACTCCATTTTTGCTCGGAGTATATGGAGAGGAAAACATATGATTAAAACCGCATTTATCACAAAAATTTCGTAAAATCTTGATTTTTCAAATTCACTTCCATGATCTGTTCTTATGCTTGAGATTGCACATCCTTTTCATTTTGAACCTTTTTGGCAAATTTTTCAAAAATACGAAAAGGAGTTCGACTTTACTTGTAAGAAAATATACCCAAGTATAGCGGGAGTAATCATCCACAATTACTAGGCAATATTTCTTACCTCAATGCACAGGTTCGAAAGTTTGGTCCGAAGAGAGATCCATATGAAGCAACCGTAGTACATGATTAGTAGAAACATGGTTTATTTGCTTAAATGAATTACTTCGTTTCCTGAGAATGCATGGAGTGCATGAATCGAACTTTTGGTATGGCAATTTGTGTAGACCTCGAAATGCTTCTTTGATGAGATTTTGGCTAATTTGTTTCATGTTGACATGGCCAAGCTTTTCGTGCCATAAGACTGCTTCATCTTGAATTGAGATTAGGCAAAGCTTCATTTTGGTTTTACATCATGAGGTAGATATTTGCATGCTCGAAACCCATGAAAAGACTCATTTGAGTCTTTACTACTCCGAACATATGCCTTAGTGAAAGGAGATCTGAAACCAAAGATTACACAATTGGCTAATACTTAGAAGATTGTAGTTGAGTCCTTCCACTAGAGAGACATTGCTTATTGTGAGATTTCCAATTTTCACAGTTCCAAATCCCACAATGCTTCCTTTGCTGTTTCCTCCAAATGAAACTTTTCCACCATTCACTTGAACAAGCTTTATGAAGCAATTTGAGTCTCTGTCATGTGTCTTGAACATCCGTCAAGATACCACTTAATTTTCTTTTGACAAGAGACTGCATTCAAAAAGAGTCTCAAGTTTTCTTTGGTACCCAAATTTTCTTGGGTCCTTTGACGTTAGTAGAATAAGCATTACTAGGCCATACTTTCTTGACGGGCTTCCAAAACCATAGAACACTCTTTTCAAAATGATCCCGATTACACTTTGAACACCTTAGAGCACTTCGACCTGAGACTTTACAAAGACTTTCTTGAAATGATTTTGTAAGCCTCTTTTGACGGTCTTTTCTTAATTCTTTCTTTTACTTTTGGAAAATCAATCAAAGGAATTTTACGCTGTCATACCCAAACCAGAGACTTGTTAAAGTAAGGTCTTTGACCGAAAGAACTTTTTCAAGTTTTTTCGGACCCATTGAAAATTTCTTTGAAATATTTTGATAAGTCAGAGTTTAAGAAAAGCATTTTCTTTTGAAAGTTTATCTTCATTCTCCTTAAGAGTAGAAATATTCAAGTCTAAACTTTTCACTTTTTTTTTAAAATATTTTCCTTTTGTTTTAAGACTGAGTTTTCCTTTTAAGTTCGGAAATCCTTTTAGAGAAGTCTTAAGACTAAAACATAGTTCATCAATGTATTTAGAGCTTTGACGAGGATTTTATAATCACTTACCTCAAATTCACTGTCGAGTCCGATCCAAAATCGGAGTGCGGTGTGCCATTAGACAGGGTTGGCATATTCCATCACTTTCTTCACACTCATCGCTCCAAGTTTCGGCTTTGAGAGCTTTGAGACTTTTCAGCTTTTCCTTTTCTTCTTTAGAGAGGACAATTTGTCCGTGTGTAACCTTTTCTTTACATTCGAAACAAACTACATCTTTGTTTGGTTTCTCATTATCAACAAACTTGGTTTGTTGTTTCCTCAAGACTTTGTTTCCTTTGAGTTGAACCTTCTCCCTTTTCTATTCAGCTTTAAGAACCTTCTAATCATAAGAGCAAGCTCCTCATCGTCCGATCTTCTTCGTAGTCTCAGACACGTAATCATCGTTAGATTTTAATGCAATGGATTTCTTACCTCTTGGATCTTCGTCTTCATTAGTCGTTCCACTTCATAAGAGGATCATGGCATAAATTTTTGAAGTCTTTATATGATTCCAATCCTTGAGAGTCCACCATTGACAATCATAGATCAGCTTGTCCTTGGATTCTCAAGACCATTGACAAAACGTAAACGGCTAAACATGTCGGTTATAGATTCTCCTTGTTTCATTTTGAAGGCTTCATATTGACCAAGGAGAATGTTAATTCTGGTCTCTCCTTCACTTTCGGTCCAATCCCTTCATAAGTGATATGTGTCTGTCCCCAGTAGACTTCTTTTGCTGTATCACAAGAAGATATTCTGTATATTATTGGTGATAAAGCACTGATATAAAGAGTAAATTGCTTTGCATCAGTGCTTGTCTCTTGTTTATCTCTTCTTGAGACATTCCGCCGGTTTCAACGGTTTTTCTTTCCCTCTTTCGGATGCTGATGCAGAGTAGGGTAATTCCTCTTTCCACCACATCCATTCCGGAGGATCCTTGATCGTAGAAAAAGCTTTCATCTTGTTTTTCCAGGATGTTGTAATCCTTTCCATCAAAGTAGGGTGGTCAGTATTGCTTTTTCCCTTCCACCGGCCACAGTGCTAGCATACTAGCCATGGATCTTTTTCGAGAAGTAAAACACTTCAAATAAAGTAAGAACACAAACGGATACCAGTGAAAATGCTAGTACGAGTACCTGCAGGAGTGTGAATAGGTTTATAAAAATTTTCTTGGAGATTGCACAATACTTAGACAAATGGATAATTAAAGAATCAATCGTAAGAGACTGAGTAAAGGAAAGAGAGAATTAAACACGAGGTTTATAGTAGTTCGGCTTGATTCAAGCCTACGTCCTTTCTTCGCACGAACTGTAGATTGGGCTGATTCCCACTATGAACAAAGAGATGTTACGAGTGTTGATCTTCCTTGATTTCTCGATGTAGATGATCTACTACACTCGCTCGAGGTATCACAAGTATAAACACTCTCGTGTGTACAATTTCGCTCGAGCGCATGGAGCCCCAACAATCAAGGTTCTTCGGACTGGAATTTTTCTATCGATCACACACTTAAAACAACTAGAACGTCTTCCTTTTTATACTCCTTTATGCCATCATAGCCGTTGGCACTTACCAAAGGAATTCCACCAATCTACCCGTTGGTCGGAATCAATTAAGAAGATCATCCGAGCTATTTAAGAATCTACGATGATAGTCCATCAATCTTTCGTTCCCCATACAATCAGGATTTTAGTTTCCAAGAATAGAACATTCCAAGAATGTTTGAAGTGAGCCATCGGATCTTCTATTGTTCTTAGATAAGAATAAAAAATCCGTGGTAATTCTCCAACTAAGGAATCTTTTCGAGGATTTGGATCGAATCTGACCATATGCCCTTGGATATCCTTCGCCCTTTGATTAGAAGACATTTGTCGTTGAGAATAATCTTGAGTCTTAGTCTTGAGTCTTGAGTCTGAGTCTTGAGATTACAAAGTCTTGAGACTTTAACTATAAAATATCCAGGACTCAGACCGATAGAAATGTTTTGTCGCCTAAAATATTTGGAAAGATTTCTCCAACAAATGTCGTCACAGAAAGCTCGAAAGTCTTTTGCTTTAAACCATCTGGTGCTATTCGATCCCAGAAGAGTAAATTAACTCTTTGGGTCTTCAAACCACAGTGGTTGTTCCACATAAACTTCCCTCTTGGATGACTCCATTTAGGAAGGGCGCTTTTGACTTCCATTTGGAATAACATGAGGGAATTCTTATAACAAACGAAACGCAAGTAATAGTCGAATAGCTTAACAGCACTCTTTGGAGCGTAAGTCTCATCATAGTCTATTCCTTCTTCTTGCGTATATCCCATGGCCACGAGTCTTGCTTTGTTTAATGCGACTTTTCCTTTCTCATTCATCATTTAGAACACCCACATTTAGCTCGATAGTTTTACCTTGTGGTTTGGATGTCAATTTCCAAACATCATTAATCTTTAAGTATGTCGAGCTCTTCTTGCATAGCTTCAATCTAGCTTTCATCATATAAAGCTTCTTCTATGCTTTTTGGTTCAATTTCGAAACGAGCCACAAAGACTAGACTCTTCTCGCCTTTTGGATCTGTGCAAATTCCTTCATTCATTTCGCCGATTATAAGATCTTTGGGATGACTGGACTTATGCTTCCAGTTACTCGTTGATCTGTCTGGTTGATGATCTCTTTCTTTGTTTGGATCTACAAGAACATCTTGAAGCTGGTTTTCCAGAGTCTGAGATGCTTCTTGAGTTGTAAGCTTTGGAAGATGCGGAGCGGTTCGGACTCTTCTTGATGAGTCGACTTGATTCATCTTGCGTGAGTCTTGAAATTTGACATTCATTGACTCCTCCACGACGGCTCTTCTTGTTATAGACTCTGAAGGCTTTGCTTGATGTAGAATATCCAAGGAAGATACCTTCATCGATCTTTCTTCAAACTTACCAACTCGATCTTTTGCATTTTTCAATATAAAACATTTGCAACCGAATACATAAAAGTATGAAACAATAGGCTTCTTATCTTTGAACAATTCGTAAGGGGTTTCTCTAGAATAGGTCTTAAGAAGACTCTATTGATGATATAACATGCTGTTGAAACAGCTTCAGCCCAAAATCGTGAAGAAATCTTGCTTTCAATTAAAATAGATCTAGCCATTTCTGAAGAGATCTGTTCTTTCTTTCCACAACTCCATTTTTTGAGGAGTATATGGAGAGGAGAACACATGATTAAAGCTAGATTCATCACTAAATTTTGTAAAATCTTGATTTTCAAATTCACCTCCATGATCGTTCTTATACTTGAGATAACACATCCTTTTTCATTTGAACCTTTTAGCAAACTTTTCAAAATACGAGAAGGTTTCAGACTTACTTGCAAGGAAATATACCCAAGTAAAACGGGAGTAATCGTCCACAATTACTATGCAATATTTCTTACCTCAATACTGTGTTCGTTGGTCCGAAGAGATCCATATGCAGCAACCGTAGTACATGATTAGTAGAGACATGATTTATTGGCTTAAATGAATTTCTTACCCTTTCCCGAATACATGGAGTGCATGGATCAGTCTTTTGATAAGGTAATTTGGGTAGTCCTCGAACAATTGTTTGATGAGATTTTGGCTAATTGCTTCATGTTGACATGACCAAGCTTTATGTGCCATAAGCTTGCTTCGTCTTGAATTGAGATAAAACATTGCGATTCATTTGGTTTCACATCCGGAAGATAAATGTTTCCATGTCTACGACCCATGAAAGGCGAGTAGAGTCTTTACCGATTCCAGAACATATTCCTTCTTGAAAGAAGATCTTGAAACCATATCACACAATTGACTAATGCTGAGAAGATTGTAATTGAGTCATTCCATTAAGGAAACATTACTTATGGTGAGATTTCCAATTTTCACAGTTCCAAATCCCACAATACTCCTTTGTCAGTTTCCTCCAAATGAAACTTTTCCACCATTTACTTGAGCAATCTTTATAAAACAATTTGAGTCTCCCATTGTGTCTTGAGCATCCACCGTCAAGATACCACTTTACCTTTTTCTTGACGGTGACCTGCATTTAAAAAGAGTCTCAAGCTTTCTTTGTACCCAAACTTTCTTGGGTCCTTTGGTGTTAGTAACATAAGCGGATTAGCCCATATTCTCTTAACGAGTTTCCAAACCATAGGACACTCTTTTTCAAAGTGATCCGGACTATTGCATTTTGAACATTTTAGAGCATTTCTACCTACAGATTTTACAAAAACTTTCTTGAAGTGATTTTTGTAAACCTCTCTCGAGTCTTTTCTTAATTCTTTCTTTTACTTTAGGAAAATCAATCGGGAATTGTTTCTTCTGTCATACCTAGACCGGACTTATTGAAGTAAGGTCTTTGAGCTGAAAGAATTTTCTCAAGTTTTCGGACCTATTGAAAATTTCTTTGAGATATTTGATAAGTCTGTTTTTAAAAGAGCATTTTCTTTTAAAAGATTATCTTCATTTTCTTTAAGAGTGGAAACAATCAAGTCTAGACTTTTAACTCTTTCTACTAAAACATTTTCCTTTTGTTTTAGAGTGAGTTTTCCTTTTCAGTTCGGGAATTCTTTTGAGAGAAGTCTTAAGACTAAAACATAATTCATCAATATATTTAGAAACTTTGATAGGAATTTTAATATTACTTGCCTCAAATTCACTGTCAGTCGATCCAGTGCAGTCGGTGTGCCATCGACATAGATTGGCATATTCATTATCACTTTCTTCACACTCTGTGTCACCTGGTTTCGCTTTGAGAGCTTTTCGAAATCTTTCAGCTTTCCTTTCTTCTTCTTGAAGAGGACAGTTGGGTCCGATGTGTCCCTTTTTCTTACATTCAAAGCGGACTATGTCTTTGTTTGGTTCCTCATCATCAAGACTTGTCTGCTGTCTTTGAAAGCTTTGTTTCTTTGAGTTGAACCTTCTTCCTTTTCTATTCGCTAAATCTTCTTATCATGAGAGCAAGCTCCTCATCGTCCATATCTTCTTGAGAATCAGTATCATCGAATCATCATTTGATTTTAATGCAATGGACTTCTTACCTTTTGGATCTTCATCTTCATTGATCCGTTCCACTTCATAAGACTGAAGAGTTCCAATTAGCTCGTCGACGATAGTGGCATAATTCTTTGTGTCTCTTATCGAAGTCTTTATGTGATTCCAATCCCTGAAGAGTCCACGCAGTAGCTTGTTTACCTTCATGGGATCGAAGTTGGTTGACCTTGATTTTCAAGACCATTCACAATATCGTAAAACAACTAAACATGTCGATATAGATTCTCCGGTTTCATTCGAAGGCTTCGTATTGACCGAGAAGAATGTTGATTCTTGTTTCCTTCACTCGATCGTTCCTTTATAGGTGATATGCAATCTGTCCCAAACTTCTTTTGTGCACCACAAGATATTCTATTATATTCAGTTGGTGATAAAGCACAATATAAGGAGTAAATTGCTTTTGCATCGAGTGCTTGTCTCTTGATTATTTCTTCTGAGACATTCCGCTGGTTTCATCAGTTTCTTTTCCTTCGTAGACCGATGTAGTGGTAGGAGTAATTCCTTTTCTACAACGTCCCATCCTGAGATGATCCTTTGATCGAAGGAAAGCTTTCATCTTGTTCTTCCGGATGTTGTAATCCTTTCCATCAAAGTAGGGTGGTCTGGTATTGCTTTGCCCTTCCATCGCCCCGGTGCTAGCATACTAGCCATGGATCTTTACTACGAAGTAAAACACTTCAAATAAAGTAAGTACATAGGCTCGATACCAATTGATATTGCTAATATGAGTACCTAGGGGTGAATAGGTATATAAAGAATTTTTCTCAAGCAATTGCACAATACTAGACAGTTGGAGGAAACGATAATCAAAGTAAGACCGGAGAGAGAAAATTTAACACGCGGTTTATAGTGGTTCGGCATATAAGCCTACGTCCACTCTTCTTCACTGCACCTATTGACTGGATTCCACTATGAACAAGAGAGAGTTACAGCACGGCTTTGCCTTGATTCCACAGTGTAGATGTTCTACCACACCTCCTCAAGATTTCTCACAAATATAGACTCTCTCTTTCGTATACAAGTATTCGCTCAAAGGATTTGTCTAAACAAAAAGGAGCTTCAGACTTTAGAATTCTTCTATCACGCACACCTTGAACAACTAAGACAGTCTTCCTTATATACTCCTTTATGCCATCATACCCGTTGGCACTTACCAAAGGAATTCCTCCAATCTACCCGTTGGACGGAATCAATTAGGAAGATTGTTCAAGCTATTAAAGGAACGTGTTGATAGCCCATCAATCTGTTCGCCCATACAATCGGGATCTCGGTTTTCATAAGCGTAACCTTCCAATAATATTTAGGCAATCACCGGATCTTCAATTATCGAATCAATCTTCGATCAATCAAAGGACTCTGTTTATGTCTTCTCTAGCCATGAGATCTTCTCCGCTGATAAGGTTAAATCCTCAACGAAACATCCAGTTTTGGATAACTTTTCTTCAACGGATTAGTAATGTCAATGAGGATAGACTTTGAGTCTTGAGTCTAGGTCCCAAGGTCTTCGACTTTAAATAGCAGTGCAAGCCTTCGACTAGACGATAGAAACGATTTGTCAACTTCAAAACATTTCAAGAAGATTTCTCCAACGGTGCGAAGTTGATATTGGACAAGGGATATAATGGAGGCACAGTGATTAATGTGGTCGTGGCATCTTATTGGTTCTATATGAGTTGCACTCAAATTGTCCTTTTCTTTTGGGTATTTGTTCTCATGGTTCAATTCCTTATTTACCCTATTGAAATTTAGAAAGCTTGATCATGGATTTTCTTTCTTTTTGTTCCTCCTTTTTAGGGCATGGTGCGGACGTTCATTAGGTCTCTTGGCGAGCTTCTCCATGCATGAGTACATTTGCTCTTGGTCAAGTCTGCATATAAGATGATCAAGACCATCCACAGGAAGCCGGACATTGATTCATTTGATACCAAGGGAAAGAAACTAGACGACATTCGTGGAGATATAGAGTTGAGGGATGTTTATTTCACTTATCCAGCCAGCCCGATGAACAACTATTCAACGGGTTCTCCTTGGCATCCCAAGTGGTACAACCGCAGAGATTTAATGATCCGCAAGACGGTGAAGTACTTATCGATGGGATCAACCTTAAAAGAGTTTCAGCTTAAATGGATCAGAGCAAAATTGGGTTTGTCGCCCAGAGCTGTGTTATTTGCTTGCAGCATCAAGGACAATATTGCATATGGAAAGGAAGGCGCCACGCTTGAGGAGATCAAAGCTTTGCGTAACTTGCGCGCGGCCAAGTTCATAGACAAGTTGCCACGTGTATAAATATAATGCAACTCCATGATCTATGCATCGGCTTTCTTCTTTTCTACGGCCAAACAATAATTTCTTTCCTTACCTTCTCGATCTTCATGATTTTGTAACTTTTGACATTTATGCTCCGTTCGTTTCGCGGAAAATAACTTCCGGGAAAATATTTTCCGGAATTTCCGGTGTTCGGACGGAGGAAAATAAATGGTCAAGGAAAATGTTTTCCGGTCAAAGGAAAATTTCTCCATCAAATCGTGGAAAATGATTTCCTCTTTTGAAAAGAGGAAATCATTTTCTAGAGGAAATCATTTTCCCATCGCGCGCTCGAGCAATCTTTCATTACTCATCTGCCATTTCTGCCCTCTTCTCACGAAACCTAGGGCTTCGATCTCGTCCTCCTCCTCCTTCGACGCCGATGATTAGCAGCGATGAGGTGGCGGCTGGATCTCCCCTCACGAAGCCCCGGGTTTCGATCTCGTCCTCCTCCTTCGACACCGATGATTAGCAGCAGCGGAGCCTCCCCTCGTCTAGCGGTGCTCAATCTCCGCGACGTGCCCTGCTTCCTCTTCACTGCTGGTCAGTTCATACTCTTCCATGCGTAGTTGTCTTCAAGCGGCGTATGCACGGATTGAAGTGTCCTCATAGATCTCTCTCCTCTTGTTTGCATGTATAGAGGGTTTTGGGGAGGATTCCATCGATCCTTCGATTGAATGTGTGTTGGGGAGGAGGAGGAGGAGTAAGACGAGACCCGCGAAGATGCAGCAGCCTCCGCAAATGATCCTCGTGTTTTCCTCATTTCCCCCGACCAACATCACCACCGAGCAGATTCAAAAGGTATCTCCTCCTCTCCTTCTCCCTCTCCCTCTTCCCTCTTCCCCCAATCGAATCCTCCCCGCCGTCTATTCCTTCTAGCTTCGCTCGGTGCAATTTACCAACTACGAGTCACTAGGTTGACTGCTTTCTTCTTAGGAAATTGATGGCGGGACATTGAGCAATTGGTCTCGTGCTAATCACAGATTTTCAATCTTCTAAAGAGAGAAGTGGATGCATGAGTCCTGACTTCCTATGTCTGCCCATTTACGTGTCGTATTTGAACAATGATATTTGCATATCAGAGACATGAAGTATGCACGAAGATTGAACTGCATCATAGCAAATGGATGGCAAAGCTTGTGCGACCAAGTGTTGTACAAGGGTTTTTCAAGTAACATTGTTGGTTATGAAAAAACTCAATTTACTTAAGGTCACGGATTTATAACTATATCTCTAGACTCCAATATAGTACTATCATAACTATGATCGGGTATCTAATATGGTAAGTCGTAACGTATGAAGGTCATGGATATATGCCTATATCTAGACTAACATAATACTGTCATAATTATGATCGGGTATATATTATGGTAAGCCGTAACGTATGATTTCTAAATAGAACTTTACAATGATTAGCTAAGTAAAAACTGAAGATTTGTCGCTCTCACCATGTATATGTACATGTCCTTCATGTGGTGTCGGCCATGTGTGGTTTTCGATTCTTCATCAGCTTTGTTCTTTTTGTCATTCTTTTATATGATGATGGGTCCTATAATATTATGAATAATCAGTAAGATCGTATGTCTTCTCACTTTAACATTTCGAGAATTGGTGGATATTTCAGCAACTATACTCGTTTGCATGATTAATACATAAGTTAAATCATATTTCTTTGAAGATGATATATTTCTCACTTTAAACTTGATAACATTACAGATATCTACAAAGGGAAATTGATTAAGCTAGACATCCACATTGACACAAACAAAGTAAGGTAATACATTCTTACAATCATCCGTTGTCCCCTATTTTTCTGGTTCTTCTAGTATTGTTGTTCTTGTATTTCATATGAATTTGTGTTTCATGATTATTATGTTCCAATATAGATGGATAACAAAATTCAAGCAGTGGTAACGGGTGCAGCTGCAACGGTTATGACAGTTATCACATTAGTTATGGATGATTATGATCATTCGGAGAATCGCATACCGAGAGAGCCTCATGTGAATCGAGATTATGAGAGAGAGTTATATATGAATCGTGTGTTATATAGTGGTGATACTCATTGTGTAGATCAAATACGGATGACGCCGAATGCTTTTTAGACCTTTGTAAGATACTTGGTGCAAGTAACTTGTTGCATTCTACTGTAAATGTTTCTATTATGGAGCAAGTTATGGTATTTTGTCATATCATTGTACATAATGTGAGGTTTAGAGTCATTGGGGGAAGATTTCATAGATCAATAGACACCGTTCATAGATATTTCAAAATCGTCCTGCAAGCGGTTTTGAAATTATACAAGCATGTGGTGAAAGAACTAGGCAATTCCACTCCTCCTGAGATAAGTAACAGTCGAAGGTTTTATCCATATTTTAAGGTATGGAATTTGAAAAAACAAGTCTATAAATTGCTTGAGAAGTTTCATTAGTATTTGGTTGGTAACTATATTGATTATTTTAGGATTGTGTTGGAGCAATAGATGGAACTCATGTACGTGCATCAGTTCCTCTTGAAATTCAAGGAAGATTTCATGGTCGAAAGGATGGAACAACACAAAATATATTAGCTGCTATTACATTTGACTTGAGATTTTCTTATGTATTAGCTGGTTGGGAAGGCACATCTCATGATTCATGTATTTTGTCCGATGCGCTTTCAAGGCCGAATGGATTGAACATTCCTAGAGGTAAGAAAATTGAATTTACACACATTATGTGAATTGAGATTAGTAACTTGATAATAAACTTATTTATAACTTGTAGGAAAATATTATCTTGCTGATGCTGGTTATGGAATCCAAAATGGCATCATCTCTCCCTATCGTGGTGTTAGATGCCATTTGAAGGAGTTTAGTGATCGCCCTCCTGAAAACGAGAAGGAACTATTCAATTTGCGGCATTCATCTCTAAGAACTACTATTGAAAGAGCATTTGGAGTTCTAAAGAAGCGTTTTCGAGTATTGGGTTCAGAACCTTTTTGGTCATTTAGAACACAAGTCAATGTTGTCTTAGCTTGTTGTATCATTCACAATTTTATTATGAAAGCTGATCCCAATGACTCTATCATGGAAGAGATGAATAGACAAATGGAATCTCAAAGAGAAAATCCAAGAATCCAACTTTCTCAAAGGGAGGAAAAGGAGGAAAATAGGATATGGGCATCAAAGAGGGATAGGATTGCACATGCAATGTGGATTAGTTATCAAAATATTAGAAGAAGCCAATAGTTTTACTTTTATTTCTTTTGAGTGCTTTATTTTGAACATGTGCTTTTCATTTCTTTAATGATAATCATCTCTAAATATTTACTATGTGTCCATCTTCATCATATTTTTCTTATTCTAATGTTTAAAGTTGTTACGTAGTTATCATGATGAGTAAAAGTAAGGCAAACGATGAGAAGGTCAAGCAATTTAGATGGTCGAAACCTATGGAACGTGTTTTACTTGAAATTCTCGCTGATGAAGCTAGTAAAGGAAACAAGCCTTCAAGTACATTCAAACCCTCTTCAATTACTCGAGTTGTCAATACAATAAATGAGAAGTTTAGTGTTTGTTGTGAGCCCGACCATGTTGAGAACCATTTGAAGATAGTCAAAAGCAATTGGAAGACGATTCAAACTGTGCGTGGCAAGAGTGGATTCAGTTGGGATGACAAGTTGAAAATGGTCATAGCTGGGAAAAATGAATTTGATCAATATGTGTCGGTAATTTTTCTCATCGGTTGCTCAATACATTCTTTTAGCCAATGTTTCACATAAGTAGTTTTATGTGTCTTTATATACTTACTCAGCATATAAGGGATAATTTCCTAACCATCTCAGTCAAGATTTTTAAACTTTAATGCGTTTGCTAACATGCTGGACTAAAAAAAAGAGAGCAAATTATTAACTTGTTAGTCACCCCTGTTTCACTAAAGCCATAGGTTATTGTGTTGGTGTTGTTTCTGTTTTTGTTACAAGTGTAATGCATAATTTAATATTAACTATCATACTACCAATTTATATGTCTGGAAATTTTCTCAATGTCTTTTGCTGCTGCGATTTTGATTTGATTGTTGGGTATATGTGGAATGCGACTAGGGTTGGTAAAGTTTGCTTCTTTTCTCTTTATCTTCTGCTATTTAAGTGGTGAGAGACTAAGAAGGCACCATGTCTTCTGCAATTTAGGTGTTCACAAATGAGTTGCTAATTCTAACATTGATAGGCGTTTCGAAACCTCGTGCTTTAGATCTTATTGATCTTGCATCTCTTGCAAAGATGGATTGACAATGCAATTTCTATTTAGGCGTAATTGTGAAGGGAAAATGACTAAAAGAACAAACAAATGAAGGGCTTCAAACATGTTTTTGTCATAGCTTGAAGCCTAAGTGTTATCTGCTTCTTTTTCATATCTAACCGTGGAACTAATAATTGAATGAATATTGTGCATTTACAGGTCCATCCTTCTCATGTAAAGTATTTGAATAAAATGATTGACATGTATGATGAGATGGTTGTGGTGGTTGGGAGATATATAGCCACCGAAAGCTTTGCTAAGCAATTCGGGGACATCGATGCAACGGAAGTTGACTCCTCACCTATCGACTTAGGTGATGACTTCGATGACTTCGATGAGTTGATGAAGGGCTCGAAAACATGTTCCTCTACTGTGCATTTAGAAAAGAGGTCTCACAAAAGGCGAAAAGGTTCCAACAATGATGACAAGTATGTCGCACTTTCAACACAACTTGGAGAGATGGCCTCAGCAATTAAGTCATTGGCTCATACGGATGTGGATCACTCTCAAGTCTATTACTCTCAACTCTACAATGAGGTGATGAAAGTGGATGGATATGATGAAATTACCCTTGAATCAGTTTTTGACCATCTAATTGAAAATGAAAAATTGGAAAAGCATTCATGGTGAAGAGTGCGACTCTTCGCAAAGTATGGGTTGATAAATTTCTAAACAAAGGAGATCATCATTAGTGATATACTTGTCTCTGGGTGTATGGTTGGTGATGGTGATTGTGATGGTGATCAAGAACTCTTCCTTGATGCTCTGTTGACTGCATCAACAAGCATTTCTAGCTAGACAACCTACTGCAAAAATAGATGAAGAGATAGGTGTGTAGACATATTATGGCTGCCAAAATTCCATTGATGTGTAATTTTTTGCAAAGTGCTCAGTAGAAGTCTCAAGGTAACGAGGTAACACAAGATTTTTGATAGCTTGATCTGATGAGTTTGCTGGTCAAAAGAGTATGAACTGAATGAGTTGCTTAAACCAGACTACGCCTTTATGAAATCCATAGGTCAACCAGGTAGTTATTACTGTCTTTTGGATTCAGACATTTAACACCTGTAGTCAAATAGCAGTGTTTTGTAATTGACCCTCTGCTTGCCTAATTTATCTATGATGCTCTTCTGGATTCATATGGAGAATTCGCCACTATTTACTTGCTAATATTCCACTGATGATTACCAGGATGGGTTCCACAAATATTGTGGAAGATTTTGGAACTACTTTAGCATGGGTAAGAAACAGAATTAGCTAAAAAAGCTATAGTTCTTCAATAGCTGAAACAAAAATGGTAGCACTCATCGAGGCCTTGAGTGAGATTGACTGCTTATTTGATGGAATAAGTAAAAGATGAATGTAGCTACTCATCTCTTAAGCAATTAATTGTTCTGATCAGGAATGGATGCATGGGTATCATATGCATTTCACTCAGACAGGAAGTTACACCTGGAAAAGTTTAAGAACCATTTAGTTAACCAAGTACTCTTCTCATTTAATACTAGATATTGGTTGACTGAATGCTGCAAAGCAAGAGTTAATTCACAAGTGTTTATTTGCCAAAAAACTTTATTTTAAAATGGCAATAGATGCGAAACATGAATCCAAGTTCGGTTGTTTGGCTTCCCAGAATAATTTTGCCAAGTGGGTTCATTCTGAGTTGAACACCAATGGCTTGAGGCATTGATTTTTAGCTCATATCTTCGATCGATCAAGAAAACACCCAGAGGGAAAAAGGAAGCAACTTCACAACAGAGACCATGTTAAACTATTCCAAGCATAATGGTTAGAAAATATTTTTTACCGAACACCGGAAAACATTTTCAGAAACATTTTCAAGTTTAGTAGCGGAAAATATTGTCGTTTTATAGGGAAAATGACTGGAAAATATTTTCCGGGTGGCCCAGTATCCGTGAAACGAACTTTTTGACATTTAGGGCTTGGACACTATGGTTGGTGAACATGGGACTCAGCTGTCTAATGGGCAGAAGCAAGAGTAGCCATAGCAAAAGCGACTCTTAAAGATCCTCGTATGTTGCTCCCGGACGAAGCCACAAGTGCACTCGACGCGGAATCTGGGAGGATGAAAATCCAAGATGCTTTGGACAGGATTATGGGCAACCCGGACAACTGTCATTGTTCCCCACTGTTTGAGCACAGTTAGGAATGCCGATATGATTGCTGTTCATCACGGAAAAATGGTGGAGAAAGGTAGGCTGCAATCTAACATAAAGAACAATGAAACTGCGAATTGAACGAAGGATTTATGATTTCCTTAGCATGTACAAGTATATCATTGACAATGAATTGCTTTCTAGAACTGTCTAGGTTCACATTCCGAACTGCTCAAAATCCGGACGGCACATATTCTCAGCTAATACGCTTGCAGGAAGTGAAATAGAATCGAACAAGCACCAGATGACCAAAACAAGTCAGAGATTACTGAATATAACAGACAGTCCAGTCGAAGGATGTCGTACAAAGGATCCATTAGTCAGGGATCATCTAGGGAATAGCAGCCACCATTCATTCTCAGTCCCCTTGGTCTTCCTACTGGACTCAATGTCATAATGATAATGTGGCTGGACCACAATCCCCTGCTCCTCGGAGCACAGAAAAACCACAAAAGGTCTCCCTACATCGCTTGCTCATCTCAATAAACCAGAAGCGCCTGTCTTGCTAGTGGAACTGTTGCTGCAGTTGTGTGGCGTGATAGTTCCGATTTTCGGCATACTTATATCCAGTGTTATCAAGACATTCTAAGAATTACCCACATGAACTTAGAGCAACTGAAGCCCCACGCCATGAAGGGAAAGTGATTCTAAGTTTTGGGCACTGATGCTCTGGTCCTTGGCATCACATCATTTGTGGCACTTCCATCTCGTACATACTTATTCTCCGTGGCTGGTTTGTAAGTTAATCTGAGAATCAGACTAATGTGTTTCAAAAAGGTGGTCGATATGGAGGTTGGCTGGTTTGATGAACCTGACCACTCAAGTGGTGCAACTGGGGCAAGGCTCTCAGTCGCAGGGTCAGTGAACCTAGTTGGAGATGCGTTGGCTCAGATTGTTCAGAACATTGCATCGGCAGTAGCTGGTTTTGGTCATTGCTTTTGCTGCAAGTTGGCAACTGGTGCTGATCATCCTCGCCTTAATCCCTCTAATCGGTGTCAATGGATATGTACAAGTGAAGTTCATGAAAGGATTCAGGGCAGATGCAAAGTTAAGCATTATTCATTTTTTTTATTTTCCTGTCACTAAATAAAATTGGTTGGGAGGTCTCAATCAATCTCAGTTCAAAATTTTGAGTCCTAGGTTCAAAGAGTTGAAAATGGAAGCCATCTTCAATTTTCTAATTCACATTGCTTGTATTTTCAATGGCATAAAAAAGGTTCCACCATGGTTTCATTTATCTATCTTTTAAATAATTTCATTTATTCATGGCCGTATTAATCTATATGTTTGCAGATGATGTACGAGGAAGAAGCAAGTGGCTACTGATGTAGTCGGAAGTACAAGGACTGTTGCTTCTTTCTGTGCTGAAGAGAGGATGATGCAGCTTTAGAAGAAGAAATGGGAAGGCCCCATGAGGACGGGGGATTTGGACCAGGACTGATTAGCGGAATTGGGTTCGGCATGTCCTTCTTCCTGCTGTTCTGTGTGTATGCAACAAGTTTCTACGCTGGAGCTCGACTCGTTCAGGATGGCTTCAGGGTAATGAGTAATGACTAGCGGAATTGGGTTCGGCATGTCCTTCTTCCTGCTGTAATGACTCCACGACTGGGCCTGCAGAATAGCCTAAGATAGGAGGAACGCTCAAGGCTCCGGGTGACCATAAAAATATGTGTTATGTCTAATTGGAGGTTTCCAATGATCAACTTGGCGATACTGATGAAGTAACCCGAAACAAATATCAATCATTACCTTCAACAAAGAATTACATTTAACGCGAACATCTTTTTGCTCTCTATCTTTTACACGACAGTTGACGGTGACCGGTTCTAATAACCCAATCCTGGCCTCAAGTAACCAAAGTACGACAGTAATCTGACTGCACAAGTAATGAGGAAATATAAATCAAGCTTAAGATTTGCTGATTAAGCGGGTTTGAGTCTTCAGATAAAAAAGGAGAACATTTAACAGAATCGTTGGTAGGCATTGAAGTGCAACATTGATGCGTACATCTACTACCCAAAAAAGAAAGAACAAACAAACATAATTTCTATTTCTCTGGAAAGGAAAATTGGCTGTAGGCCAGAACTCTAGCCTGCCAAATTTGGTGAGAATTTCCGATCATGCAAAGGCAAAGGCCCAGTTCTCGAGTCTCGTCGTGTGAATGGGACCGGTTTCTGATTGAGGATTGATTGTGATTTGAGCATTGATTTAAACCTAGAACCCACATTAATTTGAAAGAAAGTGACTGATCTCTAACTAAGAGCGAGAATGACACAGTTTGATCCGATTACGAGACATTTTCCCTGCCCTATATTGGCAATGGTCCTTGTTCAACCTCCTAGAATTTCAGTAAAAAGACAAAAATAAATAAAAAAAAAATGGTTCGACCTCCTAAAATTACAACTATAATATGTGCCAAAAGGTCCCACGAAAGGCCATTTCATCGGAGATTTGGAAATGAGGATAAACATAATGACAGTGAGGTAGGTCAATGATGATGATGATAATTAAAATAATAATAAAATAATAGGTTTATTCATGTTCATAGGGTCAAGAGGCCTGAATAGACGGAGATAATTGTTGTTATTTTATAATTGATGAGAATAAACTAGAATATTCCCTAGTGGGCGTTCTTCCCACATGAAAAGAGTTAGAATTCAAATTTCACATTCTTAAAAAATGTTGGAGTGAAGACGATTTAATTTTAAATATAGGTTTCGATTCTTACGTTTTATACACAGATAAAAGTCCGAGACTTAAATTTAGAAAAAAAAAATAGAGTATGACCGATAAAGTTAGATTTATCGTCATTGGAATAAAGTAGATAAGATAGGATATGAAAAAGTAAATAAGACCGTTTGATTATCGCACAATCAAGTGTGAAATTCGAGATTTTATCATGTATCGAGCCGTATATATTGGTTTAAATAAACAACAAAAATTACAAAATAGAAATAGTAAAATTTCTCACGAAACTTTTGCAAACTCTATTTTTATTCCTTTTGTTTTATTTTCCTCTCTTTAATTTCTTTTATTTTTCTTCCTCTTCCATCATTCTCTAATAATATTTTATTAAATAATAAACTATATAAGGATACCTAAAATACTAAAATAATTGAAACATATAATAAATATAAATATATATTTATATTTATATATTGAATTTTATTAAATAAAATATAATTTATTTGAATTTACAAATAAAAAATAAAGATTAAATTAAAATAACTAAATTGTTATTTTTATTTTGAAATTTCTTATATTATAATTGAAATATTATTTATATTGAAATATAATTTTCATTTTGTTAATTTAAGAATATTTTCATTTGAGAAAAATCCTATACACCTTTTTTCCCCATATCTTCCATATGATAATTTTATCCGATTTATATCTCATTTATATCCTAATTTTATTCTATCTAAGTAAGTACCAAACGCAGATTAAGATAAATTTTATCATATTCTGAATTTTATCTCGGTGTCAAATGCATCCTAATTGATTACGATGAGTTATTAATTTTTTTTTTTAAAGGAATTTAAGTATTATAGATTTCGATGAGTCTTGACAAAATTCTCACGATAAAGTACACTTCAAGTAAGCACATGTTATCACTATAAAATTATGTTTTAAAGTGACTGAAATGAATAGAAAATTAACTAAAAGAAAGTTACCTATGATTTTTTTTTTTTTAAAAGGCTATGAAAGAGAACATGTGCCTAAGGTACTTTTTTTCACCATGAAAGATGTGATAGATTAATATGAGATTTGGCATTTAAAAACCTAGCTCCTTTCCGTAATGATAACTAAAACCTCGTATTAATTTTCATCGTAGGTGCTAATTCTCTAAGAAATATTAGATAAATGCGTATATGTTTGTACTGAAAAAATTAACTGAAATACATGGATTTGAAAAATGATTTAAAGAAATCACATCTAACTTTCTATAAATAGAGAGGAGCAAATGGAGTTGAGAAAATAAATAATTTACTCGAAAAAAGATTTCGCGCCAATTAGCTTGATATATTTTCACATCAACGATGACACGCAGATGACAATTCCAACAAAAGTAAGCTATCATTTATACTCAAGTTTCTAATTTATTCTGTACTTCACGCACTTTAAAATATTTCCATGGTCTTCTATTATAATTCAATAAATACTACAATTTTATGTGTCGTGTTATTTTAATTGAAAATAAGTCAACATGCTAGAGTTCAGATCCATTTGTTAATAGAACTCCATCTTAGCTCTAACAGAGAATTTAATCGATGTGAATACTTGTCTAATTGTAAAATTTCTGTAGGTTATTTCTTTGCAAAAATTCACATTGATAAGAACATTTTAGAATTATATAACAAATACAATGTTAGACTCGCAATGCTCCGCCATCTTACTAATATTGTGCATAAAATTATTCGACTTCTATTTAGCCATATCTTCCTGGCATCCTACCGCCAATAATGGCAAAAATAGCTACATAATGTAAGCCTTGGAGCCCAATGCAGCTCATTTGGGTTATGTTGAAATTGTCGATTTATGGCGAGTCTAATTAATGGTAACCATTCTACGTGAATGACTAGCATTGACATTAATGATTTTACAATTTTTTTTTTTCTTTTTTCCTTGTATTTCCTTCTTCTTTTTATATTCTACTGTTCTTTTTTTTTTTCTCCATTGGTTGTCGGTCATAGGCGAGTTACCTTCATCAGATCTGGGTGAGGGTGATTGACAAGCAGCCCTCGCTTGTGGTTATCAACTTGTGCCGAGTCTAGTGACTAGTGAAGGAAGAAGATGAGGAGTAGAATTGGAAAAAAAAATAAAAAAAATAAAGAAAGTATAGAAATTACAAAAATCATCAACCTTAGCATTGATTGTATCAAATGGAACGGCTAACACTAATTGAACCATTATTACATCAACAATTTACAATATAAATTAGTTGGACGGCTTGCACTAGAAAATAGTCAATAAGTGCCGTATAATGATTTAAGATGTTTGTAATAATTTGCCCAATCAAAAGTGTAGAGTGATAATACTTTTCATGAGATAATCAACTGATATAATTTCTTTAGTGAAGTTGCCCATCTTGCTCGACAAGATTTAGTGGTCAGTCGCAAAAAGAACTTTTCAGCAATTGAGTAACACGAATTAAAATAAAATATAATAAAAGGCCTAAAACACTCATTATTACTTGCTCGCGTATGTTTGGCAATAACTATAGATTTGCCACGATAGTTATTATCATTGAATGGAAGTCAATGTTTCAATTCGAGTACGGGAATAGAAATCCCCAAGTTGCTAAAGTAATCGTGAGAGATTAAACAAGTTGTTGTGTAAAGTCAGGAAAGAGCCGGCAGCTCACTCATTTACATGTCAACGTCCTTCGTCATGGCACTGCAATTGGTGGTGCGCAGGGACATGATGTTTGCATTTGTTGGGAGGTTTAGGCTGATATATTTTAATGATCTTATCTGGTTCTCAAAGTCTAAAGGAACTTGCAAAAGCAAATAGGGATGAAAATAACATTGGAAAATTTACAATCACAGCTTCCAATATCCATGATATTAAACCCGTGCTTTTTATGAGGCGCTTTTTTAGATATATGTAGTATAATTTGTGAGAATACATTGTTCAGGCTAACGATGTACGCTTATGTCGAACTTATAGGTAAATCTCATAGAGATTGTTTATAATTTTTTTTTTTAAAGTATATATATACACGAGTCTAGACAGGCTTTTCGTATGAATGGTCGCAAGATGCCCGCGGGCGAGAGATCAATTTCGCTTATTGAACTCCATATGCCAGTTGTATCAGCGAGTCGAAAACCTTAGGTATGTCTTGGGTCTCAGCAACAGTATCATTCGAACCTAATTAGAGCAAACACTAGTAGGTGGAAACAGGGTGCGTCCAACTGCTTTTGATCAAATACAGTACGCAACTGCACGATTCGACAAGTCGTAATTAATGGAAATAAATGTCAAGGAATGGGCCACGCGGCCAATCGCTAGAGCGGTCCTTTCGAATGCGGTTCTTTTTAAAAAGGCAGTGCTTGGCAGGCGATCGAAAATCCTGTAGTCTTCTTGTACTTGAGTGGCAAACGGATATTTCTCTTTTTTGCTACCCCACCAAAATTCTAGAATATCAATGGCGTTTTCAATATTAGGAAAAGGATTCGTGGTTGCGCAAATTTTAGTTGTTTCGGATCTTTGGGAAAGCATTAGGAATTCGTGAGTCGCGAGATTTACATTAGATAAAATGTCATTGGTGAAAGTAATTTAAGATAGGCTTTTCGACAACTATATATTAAAAACCGCATGCGTTTTAAATTTTCCTGCTTAAGAAAGAAATCCATGAAGCATTCATTAACAATTCGTTTGTTGAAGTAGCGATTAATTGTGAATTGACATGCCATGGCACAGCCAAATATTATTAACGAGCGCTGTCTTGAAGGATCACCCGAATGAGGGGGATATTAGATATTGTTGCAAGCTCTCCTATTTCTTGGTGCATTTGAGAACACTTTTCCAAAGCCCCTTAGGTAAAAGCCAATACCGTTTGACAAATTTTCTAGAGAGCTTGCATTTCTCAAATGTTGGAGGTTTATTCGTTAAACAAATATAGTGTTTTCTTTGTCCCCCATAGGAAAAGTGGGAGGGTGAAAGGCTAATTTAAAAGTGCGAGTTTTTTTATGTACTTAAAGAATGATTGGGTGGGTTGGACCCACCATACCCACTATACTGGTGCGCTTAATTATTTGGGACGCACTTAGCACTTGCAGCCCGGTTTAATTAATACTAATCCATTTGTTATTTATTCTAATTTTTATTTATTTGTTATTAATTTTTAGTAAATTCAAAAGGTTGTCTCTTATTTTGAGAATTTCTGAAATAAAATATATAAAATAAAATTCGAAATTTAAAAAAAAATTAATTATTCGAATTTTGTTTGTGTCTTTTCAAGACAACCTTTAGAAAATTATTTATTCGGTTTTAACTTTCTAGAAGTATTGCAATTGTTCGTTTTTTCGACTTCTTCGAAGAGTCGTATTTGTTTATCGAACAATTTAAAGATGTGTTTATTTTAATTTTCACGAAGAGTTGCAAGACCGTATTTATATATATATTTATCATTTTTCGGAAATAAATGTGTGGTCATTTTAGTCTTCTTCTCTGAAAACAGCAGCCAATTTTTCGATTGTGTTTTTAGAAGACCCTGAAATACTTGAATTGCTATCTGAGTATTCTCATCCGAGACTGTTGTATCTTGGAGGATTTTGCCGGTGACCATTAGCAACGTAGTGGGGCAAATAAATCATTAAAGAAAGTGATATCACGCCTCAAAGTCTGAGTTGTTTTACTTAATCCGATTTCATTGTATTACCCAATTTGAAGCCATATTTTACAACACCAAAGGCCTCTTGGCTTGAGGTAGATGTGTTTTAAGTTTCGAGCATTTTTAGAATGTAAGTACATTTTTTTCCATCTTTACTCTCACTCCAATTGTCATAATTCCGAATAATGTCTTCACCCCAAACAATCACCGGCAAAAGTTTAGGAGGCCAATGAGATCAAATCTAGTTGCCGGCAAGTCGGTCTGGGCGCTCGTTAGTACTCGCATCTAAGATCGGGAGGTCGCTCGACCCAGCTTCTAGCAAGGCTAGCTAGCGGTTGAGTTTCGTCCTAAAAGGTTTGAGATTTAAAAAAAACAAAAAAATTAGCAAAAGTTTTTATAGAGCGTAATTTCTCTCGAACAACAATTAAGTCAAAATCGTTTCTCAATATATTTTAGAATTACACTTTACAAAATACTATTTATATTTTTAGAAAACTTCTCCTTTAAATTTTCCCAAGAACATTTTTCTCCAATCGGAAACAAATGCACCCTTCCACATAAAACATTTTGGATTTGCGGTGAATCAACGTACAAACTGATCGAGTTCAATAAGCTATAGGTAGGTAAGGGACCATCTTTTTTTTTTTTGGGTGGGTGGGTGGGTAGGGGGCTTCTGCGATGGTATTTTTTCCTTTTCTTTTCAATTTCAAAGTATATCGATCGAGTTCCGAGTAATGCTGTGGTGATGAGAATCTTTACAAATTCTATCTTGCGGGACGAGACGTGGGGTTTCTTATTGCAGCGCAGCTGGAGCAAGTTGATGGTGACAAGAAGAAGAACGCGAAAAAGTCAACGATTTGTATGCCGAATTGAGGCAATTATTGATCAGAGGTTACGCCTCTAATTAAGTTGAGCTGAGTTGTGTCATTCGAGGAAAAGGAAGCTTCCGCCTTTGGTGCCTATCTGGCGGAAATCAATCAGATACGCCGAGTTGTTGCCGTGCTGTCCACGCTTGGGCGTCGTAGAGCGGCATTTCGTCGTGAGTTTCGTTTGATCGTGTTGTCCACTATATAATTTATAAACATTTGGGCAAAGGTATGATTTTAGATCAATTTCTCTTATGATTGACGTTTTTTCACTCTATTCTTCTTCTTTTTATGTTGAGAAAGCAAACTAAATAATAAATGAGTACTTAAGTGTAGAGGTGATTGGGAATTGAGTGGCCCTCTAAGAGTTCAATTCCGATTGGCTCAAAAGCTAAAAATGGGCAGGTCATGATCGACCAACTCCTTGTGGGTCTGATCCTTGTACCTCTATTTTCAACCATCAATTATATGAGTCTCACATGGAGCTCATATCATTTGACAGGTTATCATTCGCTTAATTCTTGTGTATCCGATGCATGTAACTATTTTCCCACCATGTGCGCATGCTGTACATCAAAATCATTCAAGAGGGTGATGCAACTTTAACTTTTCCCACCACTATTTCAGCCTGTCGGTCCTTCTCGATCAAATTCCTCAATGCTGACTGCCCCCAACTCTCTTCGTCCGCATTATATGTGCTTGCTTCCCTTCTTTCCACGTTGAATATACTATTAAAAAATGAAATATTCCCACCTAACCTTGCTTAAATAATAAGGAATTTGGAGAAAATCCTCCATCGCACTCCACTTATGTCAAATGTTTGTACTAAGCTACCCAATGTTGGTGGCTGCAGGCAACACACCGTCATCTTGCAATAAATGTGCATGAAAATAGAACTTCTGACCTGATTAGATTTATCAATATTCAACTACCACTCCCTAGAGTACTGATAGAGATAATTTTTCCTTGCAGTTGCTTCTCCTGTCAATGCATTGTAAGTGGTCTTTTTAAAATGTTGCAATTCCCTAATTTTCAAAGTGCTTTTAATGACCGATCAAAGTGATTTACTTTGTACTGATGCACTTGTTGTATTTGCTCAGACTATTACCTAGTAATGTTATCCTGCTTATTTGTCAAAAGAGAAAAAGAAAAGTGCTTTTAATGACCGACCAAAAACAAAAGTGCTTTTAATGAACGTCATTTTCATCTTCGATTAACTTAACCGGTGCCCTGGAAGCACCCTGGTAACGAATACTCCGTTTGGTTATTAGAATCACATTCCCCTTTAGATACTCGTCCATATGCGAGGATAAGAAGAGAGGACAAGTGCGAATTTACTTGTCATGTCACGGGGCTCACGAGTGATATGTGAAAGCACGGCCGAGGTCAAAAAGTTCACAGCACATGCGTTAACGAGACAACCATGGACCCTAGTTCAAGAAAAGATTTCCCGTAGAGTACTGTACTGCTGCCCTCAAGCCAAGAAAACAAGAGAACCACTTTCCGATAAAAGCGAGATCTTGCGTTATCATGAGCAGGGCGATCTTCTCAAATCCTGATTTTTATCGGGAAATATAATAGAGAAGAATTAAGTTTGACAGACAAGAAAAGAAAGCAACACGTTGGAATTTAAATCCGAAAGCATCGTAGGTGGGGGGGTTGACAAGAAATGTTGGGCCGCAAGTCTTTGACCGGGTTGGCGACTCCGATCGCCATGTTAAGCTTGTTAGACAGGCAAGTTGGGAGCGTGCATATATAAATAGAGGAGTTGGTTATGGAAAGTGCAGATCAGCATCGCGGAGAGGAGAGAGGACTCCTCAGGGTGGAGTCATGAACGTGGCCGCCATATTTCTTTTCTCAGGATTCCAGAATACAGTACTTACTTTCGTGATCTGACTTCTCGGAAGCTTCAGGTGAGATAATGCGTTTCTCTCTCTCTCTCTCTCTCTCTCTCTCTGTGTGCCAGTCTGCCTTTTTGGCCGCTTACGTCTCGTTGTGCTCAGGCTTATCTGGAGGACAGTGTCGGAGTTGGTGAATGATTCCTGACTCTGCCTGAGGATAGGCTTTTGCAGAATCAAGGTTCTTGCAAAACAGAAGGTAGAGGGAAAAAGAAAAAACACAGTTGATTTTGCTCTTTTGTGGTAGTTCAGATCAAAGTTGGTTTTGGCACGAATCTGATGAATTCATCGTATCAACCTTTCCTCACTCTGTGTCTTGTGAATGGTATTCAGAGTATTCAGACATAGTCGTCCGTTAGCTAATCCCTCCTGTGGGATTTTCTTGACAACTTCTGCTTTGGGGAGGCTTGTTGTGCACCCTTCAGTTTCTTGTGTCTCCATTTTGCGTTCACACTCGCGCACACGACGACAGATTTTACCAGTTTCACAACTAATTAAGATAATGATTGATCATTCTAATTGATATTTTTAAGGGTGCTCAACCAATGATATCAAACTCTTCTCGAAGTACAGTCCTGTAGATCAGCGGTCTTTGATCTTTGAGCTCTGTAAATTTGACTTTTATGGTTGAACGAGTGTCTCGCATCTTGATTGCTTAATAGCTAATCCATTCAAATCCCACGAGAAGATACTCATGATATATTTTCGGAAATTGTTCTGAAGTTTTGTCTTTACTTGTTCAGAGATTCGAAATTGACTGCAGTGCAGTTTCAGTTTGGTTAATCAATTTGTGCTCAACCGTCCTTCAACTGCTTCATTCGCAGCTTGCCAATAGTTGGACTCCTTTGGCTTGAATTATAAATTGCTGATTCTAGATGTTTAATGGTGCAGATATACAGATTAAACAGTTGCATAACAGATCTGTGTCCCGGGTACGGTAGCATGGCTATCGAAACTAGTGCCACCGAAGATTCAGGAACCAATGGAGCCACCACATCGAGAAGCCTTGAGGTGGCGATGGATGCAAAAAGAGCCCTGCCATGAATGAGAATGAGCAGGACTCTAACAAGAGCAAGGGAGATGAGAAAGTGAACTCGGTTCCATTCCACAAGCTGTTCTCATTTGCAGATTCTACTGATATGCTATTGATGGTTGTTGGGTCAATAGGGGCAGTCAGGAGTGGCCTTTCTATGCCCCTTATGACCCTATTGTTCGGAGAGCTGATCAATACATTCGGGCAGAACCAGGCTAACAGTTCTAATATTGTAAATCTTGTGTCCAAGGTAAAAGCTTTGCAAATATTGATTTGGTCGATTGTTACAGAGAAAGTCTTCTCTCGAAGGAGAAGTTTCTTTTGGAATGCTTGTGTTGAGATTGGGAATTAACTGATTATATCGTTTTTGAAATCTACAGATATCTCTGAAGTTTGTCTACCTGGCGATTGGGTGTGGTTCAGCGGCCTTTATTCGTGAGTGCATTTTGAGTCTTGATTTACTTTTAATTCGGAGTTGAACTCTTTATCTTAGGAAATGAAAAAAACTTTTCGTTTGTCCTTCCATTTTGGTCAGAGGTGTCATGCTGGATGGTCACTGGCGAGCGACAGGCTGCAAGAATAAGGGGCCTGTATTTGCAAACTATACTGAGACAAGATGTGGCGTTTTTTGACAAAGAGACTAACACCGGAGAGAGGTCGTCGGGAGAATGTCGGGTGACACAGTTCTCATCCAGGATGCCATGGGTGAAAAGGTCATACTTTCCTCACACCAGCATAACACTTTTAAAAGAATGAGAATTTTGTCTGGTGTACTCAGTTTTACACTTTTCATCCTGGATTTTAATGGATTGCTAGATACGTGCAGGTGGGGAAGTTCATACAGCTCGTGTCAACATTTGTTGGAGGCTTCGTGATAGCATTTATCAAGGGGTGGCTCTTGACCCTGGTCATGCTGACCATGATTCCTCTGCTAGTGACTGCGGGTGGAATTATGTCTCTCATCCTCTCAAAGGCGGCATCTCGTGGGCAAAGTGCATATGCAAAGGCAGCAAATGTTGTTGAACAGACGATTGGTTCAATCAGGACGGTATGTTGCATGACGTAGCTGAATACATTGCGCATGTGTGCCAACTAAATCGACATACATCCAAGAACAAAATAGATGTCTTGATGTCTTTTGCCCTAAAACTCATATTCATCCATAACCCTTATCTTTTACTGCAGGTTGCATCGTTTACCGGAGAGAAGCGAGCAATCGCAGTTTACAGCAAATTCCTTGTGGATGCATACAAATCAGGTGTCCACGAAGGCCTGGCGGCTGGATTAGGTCTTGGAACGGTCATGCTTATCATCTTTGGCGGTTATGCTATGGCGATATGGTATGGCGCGAAGTTGATAGCATCACACAAGAAAAGGGATATGATGGGGGCACAGTGATTAATGTGATCATGGCAGTCTTGACTGGTTCCATGTGAGTTGCACTCAAGGTTTCCTTTTTGGTCTTTGTTCTCTTGGTTCGATTCCTTATTTCCCCTAGAGAAATTCAGAAAGCCTAATCATGGATTTTCTTTCCTTTTTCCCTTGTATTTCCTGGCATGGTGCGGATGTTCATTAGGTCTCTTGGGCAGGCTTCTCCAAGCATCAGTGCATTTGCTGCTGGTAAAGCTGCTGCTTATAAGATGTTCGAGACCATTGAAAGGAAGCCAGAGATCAATTCTTTTGATACCAAGGAAAGAAACTAGACGAGATTCGTGGAGATATAGAGTTAAGGGATGTATATTTCAGTTACCCAGCCAGGCCCGACGAGCAAATATTCAATGGGTTCTCTCTTAGTATCCCGAGTGGTACAACTGCTGCTTTGGTTGGACAAAGCGGAAGTGGAAAAGTCCACGGTCATCAGTCTAATAGAGAGATTCTACGACCCACACGCCGGTGAAGTACTTATTGATGGTATCAACCTTAAAGAGTTTCAACTTAAATGGATCAGGAGCAAAATCGGGCTTGTCAGCCAGGAGCCAGTGTTATTCGCGTGCAGCATCAAGGACAATATTGCATATGGAAAGGAAGGCACCACGCTTGAAGAAATCAAAGCTGCTGCAGAACTTGCAAATGCTGCCAAGTTCATAGACAAGTTGCCGCAGGTATAAAAATTATGCTACCCATGATCAATGAATCAACTTTCTTCTTTTCTCTGGCCAGACAATGATTATCTTTTGCTACCCCATGATCCATGATTTTGAAACTTTTGATATTTAGGGCTTCGACACTATGGTTGGTGAACATGGGACTCAGCTGTCTGGTGGGCAGAAGCAAAGAGTAGCCATAGCAAGAGCGATTTTCCCAAAATCCTCGTATTTGCTCCTGGATGAAGCTACAAGTGCACTCGACGCGGAATCTGAGAGGATAGTCCAAGAAGCCTTGGACAGGATTATGGGCAACCGGACAACTGTCATTGTTGCGCACCGTTTGAGCACAGTTAGGAATGCCGATATGATTGCTGTTATTCATCGCGGAAAAATGGTGGAGAAAGGTAGGCTGCAATCTAATTTGAAGTAAACAATGAAAATGCAAACTGAACGAAGGATTTATGATTTCCTAGCATGTACAAGTGTATCATTGACATTTAATTCCCCTCTAATACTGTCCAGGTTCACATTCTGAACTGGTCAAAGATCCAGACGGTGCATATTCTCAGCTAATTCGCTTGCAGGAAGTGAACAAAGAATCCGAACAAGCCCCAGATGACCAAAACAGGTCAGAGATTACTGAATATAACAGACAGTCCAGTCAAAGGATGTCGTACAAAAATCCATTAGTCGGGGATCATCTATGAGAATAGCAGTCGCCACTCGTTGTCAGTCTCCTTTGGTCTTCCCACTGGACTTAACGTTGCTGATGATACCATGGCTGGACCACAATCCGCTGCTCCTGGGAGCACAGAAAACCACCAAAGGTCTCACTAGGCCGGCTTGCTCGTCTCAACAAACCAGAAGTTCCTGTCTTGCTAATTGGAACTATTGCTGCAGTTGCTAATGGCGTGATATTTCCAATTTTTGGCATACTTATATCCAGCGTTATCAAGATATTTTATGAACCACCACCTGAACTTAGAAAGCATTCTAAGTTTTGGGCACTGATGTTTCTGGTCCTTGGCATTGCATCATTCGTGGCAATTCCAGCTCGTACATACTTGTTCTCTGTGGCTGGTTGTAAGTTAATCGAGAGAATAAGGCTGATGTGTTTTGAAAAGGTGGTCCGCATGGAGGTGAGCTGGTTTGATGAACCTGATCACTCAAGTGGTGCCATCGGAGCGAGGCTCTCAGCAGACGCAGCATCAGTGCGAGCCCTAGTTGGAGATGCATTAGCTCTGATGGTGCAGAACATGGCATCGGCAGTGGCTGGTTTGGTCATTGCTTTTGTTGCAAGTTGGCAACTGGCGCTGATCATCCTCGTCTTAATCCTCTAATTGGTCTCAATGGATTTGTACAAGTGAAGTTCATGAAAGGATTCAGTGCAGATGCAAAGGTAGCATTATTACAGTGCTTTTTTCTTTTCCCGCTTGCTAAATAAAATTGTTCGGGCGGTCTATATATATCCCCAATTCAAAATTTTGAGTCCTAGGTTTAAAGAGTAGAAAACGGAATAAGCCATCTTTGAATTTTCTGATTCGCATTGCTTGTAACCTTCAATAGCATAAAAAGGTTCCACCACGCTTTCTGTTATATTGCAAAAATAATCTCGATTATTTGTGACCATATTAATCCATTTGTTTGCAGATGATGTACGAGGAAGCAAGCCAAGTAGCTACTGATGCGGTTGGAAGTATAAGGACTGTAGCTTCTTTCTGTGCCGAAGAGAAGATAATGCAACTTTACAAGAAGAAATGTGAAGGCCCCATGAGGACAGGCATTCGACAAGGACTGATTAGCGGAATTGGGTTTGGCTTGTCCAACTTCCTGCTGTTCTGTGTTTATGCAACAAGTTTCTATGCTGGAGCACAACTTATTAAGGACGGCAAAACTACCTTCTCAGCAGTCTTCAGGGTACGCCGCATTTTCTTTGAACGCTAGATAGTTTTCCTTAAGAAATTCTCAGAATTATGATTGCCTTTTCCTTATTTGGCCGGAGGATCTCCATTGGAACTGGTTTCGGTTAACGGTTCTGAGACATTTTCTTCGCAGGTTTTCTTTGCTCTGACCATGGCAGCCATTGGAATTGCACAATCGAGTTCCTTCACTCCCGATTCCAGTAAAGCCAAAGTCGCTGCTGCTTCCATTTTGCGATAATAGACCGCAAATCCACTATAGACCCGAGTGATGAGTCGGGGACAAAATTAGACAATGTGAAGGGAGAGATTGAGCTTCGCCATGTCAACTTCAAATATCCCTCTAGGCCAGACGTTCAAATTTTCCGTGATCTCAGCCTGGCCATTCACTCTGGAAAGGTAAAACTTTGGACTTTATCCGATGCCTAACTTTAAGTATGACTTCCACAATTAAACATTGAATTACAAGAACAGCCCTAGAATTTTGTCGAACATGAGGAATAAAAGTTTGACAATTACACAATTCTTCCTCTCAGACTGTTGCCTTGGTTGGAGAAAGCGGAAGCGGAAAATCGACAGTGGTAGCATTGCTGCAACGCTTTTATGATCCTGATTCTGGTCACATTACGCTCGACGGAGTGGATATTAAGGCGTTGCAACTCAAGTGGTTGAGGCAGCAAATGGGTCTGGTCGGTCAAGAACCGGTTTTATTCAATGAGACAATTCGTGCCAACATAGCTTACGGAAAGGATGGAGATGCGACCGAGCAAGAAATACTCGCCGCATCAGAATTATCAAATGCTCACAAGTTCATTAGCGGACTACAACAGGTTAAACAATCTTTGCTTATTCTGTGTATTTAACTTAGCCATTTGCTTTCGAATGAGCTTTTCTGATTCCTCTATACAAATTTAATGTTCAGGGATATGATACTATGGTTGGCGAAAGAGGGGTCCAGTTATCTGGTGGCCAAAAGCAACGAGTGGCCATCGCTCGAGCTATAGTAAAGAGTCCTAAAATCCTTTTGCTTGACGAGGCTACAAGCGCATTGGATGCAGAATCCGAGAGAGTGGTTCAAGATGCATTGGACCGAGTCGTAGTGAACCGAACCACAGTCGTGGTGGCTCATAGGTTGTCCACGATCAAGAACGCAGACGTGATTGCGGTGGTTAAAAATGGAGTCATCGTCGAGAAAGGAAAGCACGAGACTTTGGTCAAAATCAAGGATGGTTTCTATGCATCTTTAATTGCCCTACACACCAGTGCTTCTACTGTATGAGCCCCTATTGTAGCTTTCACTTCCCGCACAGCTAATTTCTTAGGAGTTTATCCTTGCCAATTTGCTTGACAAAAGAAAGTGAAATACAGTCTTTAAGTTCGTTAAAATTCTTATGCAATGAGAGGTCATGTGCAATTTTACAGCTACAGGAAGTCGATGCTAAAGAAATGGGAATGCCTTCGCTATATATTCCCTGGCCACCGTTTCTCTTCCTCTCTTTTTCTTGCTGGCTCGAGTGTGAAGTAATAGCCTGACAGGCAATGCCTGCGCAATTCTTGTATTTTCCTGCAATTGGACCGGAGTCTTGGATTCTCTCGTTTGTGGTGAGCTTTGAACACGACAATAACCGCTTTTTGACTCCAATAACTTTTCCAACTGTTTGATTAAAGGGAAAGTATCGTGGGTGGATGCAAAGACGTCATGCATGACGATTTCTGATCTATATTTTTTAATTCCTAGAGATTATGAACATGTCGGAGGAAGTATGGATATGACCGATGACCGGTACTATGAATTACACCGCCAAAATCCAGTGTGTAATTTCGTAGTGGGCGAAGACATGCCTTGGCGTGGGAATCAGGACGAACATTGTTTAATATGAAGTCTTGAAAATCCCGAATGATGCAAACGCTGGGATCTTCCCTAATCAAAGATTATGAAATCTGACTTTTGATGCATGACCTCCTTTGATAAGGACACGATCTAGAAGCCTATACAGCCTGTGACATTATTGATTCCCACTTAAATTATATGAGACAATTAGTGCGGTTGTTTGAAAGCGAGTGTAATGAGTTTTCGGTTAGTCAAATCTTTTGAGGGAACGCAATCGTTGGATTATTACATCAAACAAAAAGTCGAGCGACACCTGGATTAGACAAATTTCCACGATATGAAGACAAAACCGTATCGGATCTTTATTGAGCCGATGCAAAGACGGAGCCCGCAAGCAACGGCCGCGTCAAATAAGATTTTCCGCACACGCTCAATTTTAAAAAGCCTACTGTCGAAGCAGTGAAAACAATAGGGCCGCCCGCGGTATTCAACGGGCCTGGACGGGTTTCGCTGTCCCATGGGGAGGAAGTCAAAGGTCAGGCTGTCGACAGAACGACGTCTGACCTTCGTGGCTCATCTTGCCCGTTGAGGTTGAGGATGGTTACTCAGTCAATGAAAGAACCAGCGCAACCACCAAGAAGAAGAAACTTGCGGCACATTTCAGACGAAGAGGTGATGAGAAAACAAATAAATGGCAAAGCAGGATTCGAATCCTTTGATTCCTGATATTTCTGGATTTGCGTGGATAAGAATGGTGTCTAAACATCACCATCATATCCTTCATAAGATAGCCCCTCCATCTTGACCGGCAAGGAAACGCCTTGCCAGATACTAAAACCTCACGTCTTCACAAACTCAATCGGAACCCAATGGCATGTTACAACGTTCGATCCACAATGTTTGAAAATTGAGATAGTCATACAGTCTCAGCTGGAATCAGATGAACATGTTGCCATAGACCTTATCATAAATATCATCCAAAAGAATGTCCACACAAGTTGGATAAAACTGCTTATTAGAACTACAAGAGAAGAGACTAAAATCTCTTCTTCACTTCCTTTGTTTCTACCAGTTAGTCTGTTTCTTCTTCGCTTTCGTCACTATATGAAACAAGACAAGATAGAGGGAGGCCCTGGGTCTCATTAGTCCCATCACTGTTGTGTGTTTTTACAAGGTCTGAAGTTTTTCCATCAATGTCACTGGAGGTTTTCCTTGTGTCCGGATATTCTTCAGAAATCTGAGGATCAATCTTTGCTTTCTTTGCCGGCGGTTTTACTTTTATCAGGACACCCAATGGGTGAGCTGGTGGATTCTTCCTTCCAATCGTTTTGTCTTCCTGCACGTAGGAAGAGCTGAATCACCAAAAACTATAAAGGAGATTGTTAAATAGAACATGTTTGATTTAGTGCGTTTTATTCCAGGGACCAAGTTTAACAATCGGCATTCAATGGAAAACAAGCAATGACAGACTTATGTGACGGACAAAATCACCAGAAAAATTACCCAAAAGTCCTAAACATATTGTGCATATTGTATGAATGCCAATGCAATCCTAGACCTTGCAATTTGGCCAATTCATGCCTAAAACACAATGTGCCAATGTAGTCCTTTCAGTGAAATGAAATCGCTGGACGTGGACATTGGCGGTTCTACGTAACACAATCAATATTAACATGGGCAATTGTTGCAAATTTTTTTTTTTTCAAAATTCTGTGAATTTTCTTTTATATATTCTTTTTTTTTTTCTAGTAGAAAAAGAAAAAATTAAAAAATAAAAGAATTTTAAAAAAAAATCATAACATTTTGAAAAATTACAAACATTGTCCATGTTAACGGTGACTGTGTTCACGTTAGTGATTTCCAATCAAAATTAACCGAAAGTACAACATTGGCAAATCGTCAAGATTTTAGGCTAAATTGGCCAAGTTGAAAAATTTATAACTAAAATTGGCATCTATACTATAGGTTTAAAACATTTTTTTGGTAATTAACCCAAAATGCCTCCCTCTCAGAGGAGGAGAAACTCGAGACCAAAAGATAATATCAATAGCCACTAAGAACCTAAAAGAAGAGTCAGATCACAACATCAACAATGAGCATAAAAGTCCCCATTGATTGAAATTAGAAACCCACAAACTCGAGTGCATCTTTAGTTCTTCCCCAGTATAGAAGCAAAATGTCTGTAAGGCGGTCCAGTATCAAAGCTATTGTTTTGCACTAGTCAGTTTCTAGCACAAAAGATGATGGGTCCAAGACAATCTCCTCTTGTGTGGTATAAACCCCAAAACGACATCTTTACACAACTACAACATTGGAAGGACAGACCCCTCACATACAGATGAAGTTTTAGTTTTATTTGACATTCTTCGAGTCCTACAGGCTCCCGGATTCTAAAGTGCCAAAACAAGTTATAGCTAGCACTCATTCTGTTGAATTTATTTTTCCAATTAAGGTGGCTTAAACTAAGGTCATAGAAACAACACCTGTCTTAAAAAAGCATAGAACATAATTTAGAGGACCTCAGGGTCTTACAGGCTATTTGGCACTCTATTTCAGATAGGTTATTCAATTTTGTGATTGATTTGTGAACTCACACATCAGAGTCCTGAAACATGAGTGCCACTTCAAAAATTCTCTAGCTACAATAATATGCTTCAGTTTGACAGGATCAATTCCCCTCCCTGGAACCGTAGTTACTTGACACCCCTCATTTCCAGAAGCGAATGTCTTTTGCTTTTAGATTTTAAATTGAGCCTGATATGAACATTCTCTCCAGAGAATGTATATCCATACTACCAATTTGAGTAAAATACAGAGACAAAAAGCTCCGCACATGAAGCATGTAAATCAACAATGAAACTAACCACGGGGAAGAGTCGGCACTTCTTTAAGCTCATGCACAACATTAGATTGTGCTGCCACAGCGGCCTGAAAAAGATCACATGTATTGGAGTCAGATTATCCTCCCATCTGATTATGCGCATTAGAATTTATCATGTACCATGTAACAACAGAAAGTTCAGAAGCTCTTTGACAAATTTTTCATTTCAGGATTAATTATTACAGTTGCAAGAGACCAAAAGGAGCAAGAGACTGGACAAAAACCAGACTCTTGTTCATTATCAATCAATTAAAACTCTGAAATTGGTGCAGAGATGAGCTTGCACAACCATGCAGGATCAGAAATGTGTTTTTCCCATTTTACATAGCAATAGTAACAAGATGAGCATCATCTCATAAGTGTTCAAATTAAACATAATACTGCCACTTCAGCATCCATGAATTACAGTTGTATAAAGGTAAATAGACATACTCCTCAATACCTGGAAACTTCGTAGTTGTTGAGCTTCCTCATCTGCCATCTGCCTCTCATATTCCCTCTTCGACTATATATTAAAATAACAGAAGATGAGACATCACGTCATAACTAAAGCACGTGACGGATGGCAACTATAAATGTATGCGCATATCTGATGCAAAAATCTAACAATGTAACATTTGAGAATATTGCCTCGACACTCGCAAAAATTTAGACGGAATACATAGTGCCAACTTGAATTATTATGGAAATCATGCTTGCTTCAAAGTTTACTAATACTACTCTTCGAACATCTTCAACTAAATACCTGATGTTCCAGATATCAAAATTTGCAAATGGTTTAAATTGAAACCATGTAAGCAAATAACATGTCTGAGGGCTTTAGTGATCAGATTTGTGATTAGCTAACTATTCAGACTTAGAAGTTATAGATAGTCATTGAAATGATTCGCTATGACTAGCACGCATTCTGTGATGATCTAGTGAGTAATCTCACCATCTCCACTTTATCAAGAAATTCGGTTTCATCTTCATCCAAAGCTTTGGGTGGTCCTGAAAGAGGAAGTATTATCAGACAATTTCAAGTATTATATTGCCACCGTCTACTTATATCATGTACAGCAGGCCATATTGAAGATTGAAATAATGATTATAATAGAATTTGTATTCACGTTCGAGTTAAGTCTGTAACCCACACTAGGCGTGTGCAACAGCTAGACAGTTTCCACTTACAATGTAATGAAGAAAACAAATAACATAGTCTGCCTCCAGATGATTCCTCATCAAGAGTAGACTCTGTTAAAGGCGAGCTGCTTTTATGGCCCATCTAAATAAAGACTTAGATATAAACACTGGCACTTACTATGCTTGAAGCGCTCGTTGAATTCTGCATCACGCTTGTCCTTGTTCTCTTTCAAAATCTGTATCACAGAGGAGAACAGCTCGGTTTTAAGAAAAGATTGACATAGCACAAGAATTAATAAGTAGTGGCCACAGAAGAAGACCGACGATCCCCAAACTCAAACTACGAGTGAGAATAAAATCAAGATGCGACGGATGAGCATGCAATGCCTTTCAAAAGCAAAACCCATCGCTAAGAATCATCACAAATTCAGAGGAACAACATCCATATGCGTTAGGAAGAGGCATTGCTACCTCAAGCAATTCGTCGGTTTGCAGTTCAAGCTTCCCCCGTAACGCCAAAAATAGAAAGAAAAAAAAAAAGGAGCAGGAGCAAACCTCGAAGAGCGGCCTGTCTCTCTGGGCGGTGCCGTCCTCGACCCTCTCGCCCCTCGACTTCTTCGATTCCTCCAACTGCAAAATCCAATTCGCGAAGCAAAACGTCAGACCTGAGCGACCGAGACTCTCGAAACGGAAACCTCGCGGCTCGTGACGAGGTAAGAAGCCGCCGGCTTCTAGGGTTTACGGGAGGCTCGTCACCTGCTCCTCGGAGACGAAGTTCATCAACCGAACCGGTCGCGCCGATTCCTCCTCCATGGAGATTCTTCGGTTCGTCGCCGTCCGCAGGCGCGAATCCAAAAGGCGCGGCAAAAAAAAATTCCTGGAGAATGTAGGATCGGCGGGGGCCGCGCGGCGGGGTGGGCGACGGCCGATGGTGATTTTTTTATTTTTTGGACTGAGGCCGATGGTGATTGGCCGGGCGGTTAGTTGCCGGCTATCGCGGGAGCGCCTGATTGGGCCTTTGGGCCCATAAGGTTGCGATCCTTGTGTTTTGATAATGGAAGGGCCCATCCGTTTCAGTCTCTTTCTCTTTTTAGTAGGAAAATGAATCATCTGAAAAAAAAAATTCTAAAAATAATTATTTGGATCATTTACAAAAATAAATATATAAAAATATTTTCACCATCTATAGAGATATATAAATATAACTTATTGTCGAATTGACTCGCTATTTCAAACGATACAAATTATTTTTCAAATAAATTATCTAAAACATTCTTTATTGATGAAAAAACGGAATTGGGAGTTAATATTATTAGCTTATGAAATCAGTACCTATCAATGTCATATTTTAATTCATAGTCCAATCGCAATCCGTCCCATCAATTAATATGTTTATGATGTCTTGATATATCTAAACTCAATTGGAAAAGAGCCACAAGACGAGCTTTGTGTTTTTCTATTGAACCATCAGCTTTATGCTTTATTTTGAAAACCAACTTGTTTCTAATGGCTTTGAGTTTGGAAGATCAACCAGTTCCCAAACTTAGTTTGACTTCATTGACTTCATTTCATCTTTTATCGCATGCATCCATTTTTTCTTATTATGACAATTTAGAGCATTACATTTCTTGACTCATCTTCATCTTGTGGAGTAAGTATAAAAGTTTCCCCTACAATGTCAAAATGTCGACGGGGAATATTTTTGCGACTTGTTTGCCGTATGGGAGATTGTACACTTTGTACATCATTCCCCATCAAGCTCCCACTTAGATCAGATAATGACTATATCGTCTCATCATGTGGTTGTAATTGAAAGTGATTTGAATTAAATTCATCACTTCTCATGTTACTCCCACTTGGACGAACTCTACTAAATTCATTATCTAGATCCAAGGTTTCAAATAAGAAGTAATCTTCACCTATTTCGCACATCTTAGGAAATTCATTTTCTAAAAATGTGACATCACGTTATTCGAATTCAGTTATACTTACACTTTCCTGATCACCTATGAACGTATACTCTTTTAAGTGTTCAGAGTATCTTATGAAAATACTCTTCTTTCTTCTGTGACCTAATTTCCCAAATTTGTGAGATGGCTCATAAGTATAAGCAGCACAACCCCTAGTTTAAGAAAACTTAAGTCCGATTTTCTACCTGTCCATAACTCATATGGAATGGAAGTAACTGATTTAGAATGCACCTAGTTAAATATATAGGCAAATTAATAACGCATTACTCCAAAAAGTGACAGGTAAGTTAGCATGCGACATCATAGACCTAACTATTTCTAGTAAGATTTCGTTCCTTCTATCCAACACCATTTTGTTGAGGAGTATATGAAATAGACAATTGTCTTTTTATTCCTTTTTCATTACATAAATTTCTGAACTCATTAGATAAATATTCATGATCTCGATCAAATCTCAATACTTTTTTTTTTTCTTATCTAATTGATTTTTACCAAGTTCATAAACCTTTTGAAATAACTCAATGTTTCATATTTATAAGAAATCAAATAGATATATCTTAATCGAGTATAATCATTTATAAATGTGGTGAAATAAATAACTTCATGCATTCCTCTCACATTCATTGGATCACAAACGTCAGAATGGATTAAATGTAAAGGAAATTCAACTATTGTGCCTTTTTCAAATGGTTTTCTCGTCGTTTTCCCTACTAGGCATTACTCACATATGGACAAATCGATTTTTTCAATATTTCCTAACAAGCCATCTTTGGCTAGTTTATTCATACGCTGTTGGCCAATATGATAAACTCTAACATGCCACATACATTTACATCATTATCATATAAATTAAAAAATGTGAAAAGGGAATAACAAACATTAACATCACTATAGTCAACATTCAATACAATAAAACCATAAATAAAATAATTACAACCATAGTAGTTTGCATTCAAATACAAATCAACACCATTATTATGAAAGTTCATACTAAAACTAAGCTTAACCAATACTAAAATAGACACTAAATCACAATCCCATTTACTTCAGCTTTTGAGTTATTTTCTACATGAATTCCACTTAGTTCTAGTTGGTACTTGTCAAAATTTCACGAACGATTCTCTATCATTCGCTACATGGTTTGTTGCTCCCGAATCTATGGTCTATAAATGATTACATTCAGTTAAGAATACAAAACTTGACATATTAGCAAAATTCTTAAGAGTACAAGAGGCGATTATTTTTTTTGGCTTACAACAATCACGAGCATAGTGATTCTTCTAGTCACAGTTGTAACACTTCACCATTGAAATACTCTTCACTCGAGGACGTTTTCCTCTCTTATGTTAGTTAACTCTTGATCCCTTACATTTCCACATATTGAACGAATCAATGCGCTTGCGCTTAGAGCTCGAAGTCTCTTTTAAGCTGAAAGCAACACAACAAATATCTGCATCTCGCTCAAATGCCTTGAGGCGGTCCTCTGCTAGCTCAAGGTGGCGCACGGTTTCCTTAAATTCTTCTATAACATGGTCAAGAGCTTTTAGTGGTTTTGCTTTTCAAGCATATTGAATTTTTATATTCAATATTTCACAATTCTTGCTGTTCAAACCCACCACGGTGGTGGCGTAGTGGTTTGAGCAAGGGACCTCTCACGAAAGGGCCTGAGTTCGAAACTCTGCGTCGTCGGTGTTTAAGTACCAGCCGGTCTTACCTGGAGCACGTGGGTGGTGGGGTCCTCACGTGTCTCCCCTGGGTTTACGCTGACCGCGAACGGCGGGTGGCGGTTCCCAGGGTCACAAAAAAAAAAAAAAAAAAAAAAAAATTCTTGTTGTTCAATTTGTCTTTTTATTCAAATCAGCAATTATGTTCTTAGTTGCTCAAGCCATCGATCTGAACATATCAGACACATATGCACGAATTATTAATCACTATCATTTATGTATTCATTTTGTACAAACCCATCATATTAATGAATAATTTCAAGTAAAGTTTCAGAATCAAAATGTCACTATGTTTCTAATCACCATCCAAAAAATCCTAACTAAAAACTATCATTAATATAATCTTCTATGTAAAATAAGTTCAGCAAAGTCACTAAAATTTTCTTGAACTTCCCACAACAAATTATAAATTAACATACTAATTTACAATAATAAATAACATTGAACTTTCAAAAATTAAACATGTCCATTACACAAAGTAATATATTCAGAGGAAAAATATCAACATAGAAAGAGATATTTACACATAAAACATCTCAAACTAATCTAAGAAATAAATAGGGAAAGTCTCTTCTAATTTATCAGTAAAATTTTCTAAGAAATCTAAAGGCACATTGGCCAACCACTGAAAAACTTTTGGAGAGCTCATGCCACCTCTAGTGCATTCATTCTATGCCATGTGACACTTAATCCAAGGATTGAAGTTTTAGTTAACTCGATAATATAGTACTCTCTTATAAAAACTATTACAAGCTTTTTATAATCCGAGACCACGTTGACTTCTCATAGACGATTTAACTTTGCTTGTCATTTAGGTGGAAGAGTGTTTATTAATGCCGGTACATTCTCAAAATCCGGCATAAGATAACTATTCCAAACGATTTCTTGTATTATCTGATTGATCTTGACCACGTATGATACTACATTACCATCATTCCACAAATAATTAGCTACTTTTGTCGTTAGCCCTTTAAGTCTTACATTTTTTTCGTCCGTTCTCGGAAATGCAGGCATGCGTGCATAATATATCATAGTTCCTGCAACAAATGCAAAACAAAAATGGATTACTTATAATCCATAATGAACAAATTGGACAATACATAAGTTTCCTTCTTCTTTTTTTCCGCTAGTCAACGCTAGTCAACGCATGTCAGTGATGGTCAACCCAGGTCAACGGCCTAAGTCAACGATCAACAATCAAACGGGTCAAAGTCAACGAGTTGGAGTTAATTGGGTTGGGTCAGACGAGTCGGGTCGAACCGACAGACCCGGCATGTGGCGCACGCGTGCTCGGCTGATGTCACGATGATGTCAGCTGGCACGTGCCGCGCGCGTGCACAACTGACGTCACGATGACGTCATTTGGCACGTGCTGCACACGTGCCAGCGATCATGCACGTGTGTCGCACGCGCCTGGTTCGAAACAACGCGTGCATCGCACGCACCTGGGAGGGACCAACGCACGCGCGACGACACCGGTTCCTTCCGGTTGCACATGGCAGCGCGTCCGACGGCCTCTGGCGGCAATTCGCCACTCGATTTTCGTATCAACAAGAGTTTCGACCATGTGCTATCAGAAACAAACTTCAATTTACAAATAATCACAAACAGGTGAATAAAAGACACGGGTGTTGGGATTTTCTATCTTTGATCGGTCGACAACAAGTGTTTCACGAAAATTCAATAAAAAAAAACAATTCATAAACCTGAAAGGGATCGAGAAACATGAACTATTGCTCTGATACCAATGTTGGGTATAACGACTATCCAAAAACCGATCCGATACTCAATCGAACCCCTAAAGCGAATGCGGAAGACGAGCCAAAAAACACATGTATCACCGATTGAAAAGCACGTCACGAAATTGAACGTACCTTATTTTCCACGAGATTAAAACACCAATGTTGAAATTCAAGAAATAATTTTGATCTCGTTCTACCGATGAGCATACTGTTGCTTTTAGGGGGAGAAAACTCTAATTTTGGGAGGTATTGTTCTTACATGATTTTGGAAGGGAAGAAAGCAACTATTAGGAACAACATACGTTCACTGAAAAGGTACATTCCTTTTCTTTCTTTCCCTTAAAGCGTCTCTTGCAAAAGATGCAACCCCTTAACGTAACACATTTTCCAAAAGACGCAACCCCTCAACGCACCCTTTCATATCTCAACCCTTCATTCATGGGCCCTTAACCTGTGGACAGGGTTCTTACGCCTATCATGGGCGGACGAGCCTACTTAAGCCCATCATCACATAGAAAAACCCATCAAGTGCAACAATGAATGATTAAAAAAATGATATTAAGTCTGCAATATGGTTTTCTAGTGCAACAATGAATGATTACACAAAGTGTATTAAACTCCTAGTAAGACTCTATACAAGGAATACTCTACAGAAGATGTCTTCGCAATTTCTAAATGGGAAAACAAAATGATATGTCCTCTCTAGAATCCGTCAACATCAAAGATGAGAAGGCAACCCCCCACCTGTGGCATCGTTCCCATTAACGGGTCTCCGAGTCCAGCCATACATAACGAAACCGCAACATGCTACATCGGAGAAGAAAATGCTAGTTAGAATGAATTCGAACGATTCAAACATAGAGATGAAGGCTGATGAAGGCATACCGCGAGGCAACCCAAGAGAGAAGTTGCGGTGATGGTTGGCTGAGGCTTATATTATAGCGCTATGACCATGACCATTTCCATCATTTCCTCCACATAGGAGGGTAACTACTCTATGATTTCTGATGAAACTCCAGGAGCAGTATACCGAAATTACGATGATAACTATAATCTGGAGATAAAGGATGGATATATATCTAGACGTCTCGAATGAGGTGAAGTCATTTGACAAAAAGCCAAAGACGTGCCAAAGACGTGCATGACAACTAAATTGCAAAGAGGGAAAAAAAGAAAATAAGACGACTTAACCAGAAAACTTGTGATGATAGTTTTTAGTCAGTAAGTAGAACAGAACAAACATGGCATGTCTATTTTTCCAATGCAAAACTGAAAGTACTCGACCGGGGCCACTTGATAAATTCACTTCCCAACCAAACGGTGTATGCTGATGTTGTCCCTCTGAGACGAATGTTGGATGATCACCAATCCTAGAGCCTCCGCAGCCATTCGACCGATGGAGGACAATTGAACCGATTTAGGCATGCCGGTCCCATACAGGGAAACGTGAACTCCAAAACCATAAACGATGGTGCCCATTAATCCCAATGCTGAGATTCTAAGCGTGTAAGATTTGAAGGGCGCGTATAGCATCGTGGACTTGTAAAATAAATGCAAGTCGCGTCATTATGCTGCAGTAAATTATCGGAATCGAAACACATTGAGGCGTTACTTACATAGACCTTCGGCTCTAAGGAACTAATTGGAGATCACCATCTCCTTCTTGTGATCCGACCGATCTAGTAAAACCAATGGTGACATTATAGATAAGTCGGCTTTTGATAGACAAGTGCAGTCCGCATCATTTCCTCCACACATAGGAGGGTAACTACTCTATGATTTACGTGAAACTCCGGGAGCAAAGATACCGAAATTACGATGATAACTATAATCGGAGATAAATGATGGACATATATCTAGGCGTCTCGAATGAGGTGAAGTCATTTGACAAAAAGCCAAAGACGTGCCAAAGCGTGCCAAAGCGTGCATGACAACTAAATTGCAAAGAGGGAAAAAAAGAAAATAAGACGACTTAACCAGAAAACTTGTGATGATAGCTTTTAGTCCTCAGAAGTAGAACAGAACAAATATGGCATGTCTATTTTTCCAATGCAAAACTGAAAGTACCTGACTCAGGGCCACTTGATAAATCCACTTCCCAACCAAACGGTGTATGCGTGATGTTGTCCCTACGAGACGAATGTTGGATGATCACCAATCCTAGAGCCTCCGCAGCCATTCGACCGATGGAGGACAATTGAACCGATTTAGGCATGCCGGTTCCATACAGGCAAACGTGAACTCCAAAACCATAAACGATGGTGCCCATTAATCCCAGAATGCTGAGATTCTAAGCGTGTAAGATTTGAAGGGCGACGTATAGCATTAGTGGACCTGTAAAATAAATGCAAGTCGCGTCATTATGCTGCAGTAAATTATCGGAATCGAAACACATTGAGGCGTTACTTACGTAGACCTTCGGCTTTAAGGAACTAATTGGAGATCACCATCTCCTTCTTGTGATCCGACCTGAATCTAGTAAAACCAATGGTGACATTATAGATAAGTCGGCTTTTGATAGACAAGTGCAGTCCGCATCATTTCCTCCACACATAGGAGGGTAACTACTCTATGATTTCTGATGAAACTCCAGGAGCTGTATACCAAAATTACGATGATAACTATAATATGGAGATAAAGGATGGACATATATCCAAATGTCTCGAATGAGGTGAAGTCATTTGACAAAAAGCCAAAGACGTGCCAAAGACGTGCATGACAACTAAATTGCAAAGAGGGAAAATAAGAAAATAAGACGACTTAACCAAAAAACTTGTGATGATAGTTTTTAGTCCTATAAGTAGAACAGAACAAATATGGCATGTCTATTTTTCCAATGCAAAACTGAAAGTACCTAACTAGGGCCACTTGATAAATCCACTTCCCAACCAAACGGTGTATGCTGATGTTGTCCCTCTGAGACGAATATTGGATGATCACCAATCCTAGAGCCTCTGCAGCCATTCGACCGATGGAGGACAATTGAACCGATTTAGGCATGCCGGTCCCATACAAGGAAACGTGAACTCCAAAACCATAAACGATGGTGCCCATTAATCCCCTTAATGCTGAGATTCTAAGCGTGTAAGATTTGAAGGGCGACGTATAGCATTAGTGGACCTGTAAAATAAATGCAAGTCGCGTCATTATGCTGCAGTAAATTATCGGAATCGAAACACATTGAGGCGTTACTTACGTAGACCTTCGGCTCTAAGGAACTAATTGGAGATCACCATCTCCTTCTTGTGATCCGACCGAATCTAGTAAAACCAATGGTGACATTATAGATAAGTGGCTTTTTGATAGACAAGTGCAGTCCGCATCATTTCCTCCACACATAGGAGGGTAACTACTCTATGATTTACATGAAACTCCGGGAGCCGTATACCAAAATTACGATGATAACTATAATGCGGAGATAAAGGATGGACATATATCCGGCGTCTCGAATGAGGTGAAGTCATTTGACAAAAAGCCAAAGACGTGCCAAAAAGACGTGCATGACAACTAAATTGCAAAGAGGGAAAAAAAGAAAATAAGACGACTTAACCAGAAAACTTGTGATGATAGCTTTTAGTCCTGTAAGTAGAACAGAACAAATATGGCATGTCTATTTTTCCAATGCAAAACTGAAAGTACCTGACTGGGGCCACTTGATAAATCCACTTCCCAACCAAACGGTGTATGCTGATGTTGTCCCTCTGAGACGAATGTTGGATGATCACCAATCCTAGAGCCTCCGCAGCCATTCGACCGATGGAGGACAATTGAACCGATTTAGGCATGCCGGTTCCATACGGGGAAACGTGAACTCCAAAACCATAAACGATGGTGCCCATTAATCCCCAGAATCTTTGAGATTCTAAGCGTGTAAGATTTGAAGGGCGACGTATAGCATTAGTGGACCTGTAAAATAAATGCAAGTCGCGTCATTATGCTGCAGTAAATTATCGGAATCGAAACACATTGAGTGCGTTACTTACGTAGACCTTCGGCTCTAGGAACTAATTGGAGATCACCATCTCCTTCTTGTGATCCGACTCCGAATCTAGTAAAACCAATGGTGACATTATAGATAAGTCGGCTTTTGATAGACAAGTGCAGTCCGCATCATTTCCTCCACATATAGGAGGGTAACTACTCTATGATTTGATGAAACTCCGGGAGCAGATACTCACAAATTACGATGATAACTATAATCCGGAGATAAATGATGGACATATATCGGAACGTCTCGAATGAGGTGAAGTCATTTGACAAAAAGCCAAAGACGTGCCAAAGACGTGCATGACAACTAAATTGCAAAGAGGGAAAAAAAGAAAATAAGACTGACTTAACCAGAAAACTTGTGATGATAGTTTTGTCCCGTAAGTAGAAACAGAACAAATATGGCATGTCTATTTTCCAATGCAAAACTGAAAGTACCCACAGGGCCACTTGATAAATCCACTTCCCAACCAAACGGTGTATGCGATGTTGTCCCTCGAGACGAATGTTGGATGATCACCAATCCTAGAGCCTCCGCAGCCATTCGACCGATGGAGGACAATTGAACCGATTTAGGCATGCCGGTTCCATACGAGCAACGTGAACTCCAAAACCATAAACGATGGTGCCCATTAATCCCAGAATGCTGAGATTCTAAGCGTGTAAGATTTGAAGGGCGACGTATAGCATTAGTGGACTTGTAAAATAAATGCAAGTCGCGTCATTATGCTGCAGTAAATTATCGGAATCGAAACACATTGAGGCGTTACTTACGTAGACCTTCGGCTCTAGGGAACTAATTGGAGATCACCATCTCCTTCTTGTGATCCGACCTGAATCTAGTAAAACCAATGGTGACATTATAGATAAGTCGGCTTTTGATAGACAAGTGCAGTTCGCATCATTTCCTCCACATATAGGAGGGTAACTACTCTATGATTTCTGATGAAACTCCAGGAGCAATATACCGAAATTACGATGATAACTATAATATGGAGATAAAGGATGGACATATATCCAGACGTCTCGAATGAGGTGAAGTCATTTGACAAAAAGCCAAAGACGTGCCAAAGACGTGCATGACAACTAAATTGCAAAGAGGGAAAAAAAGAAAATAAGACGACTTAACCAGAAAACTTGTGATGATAGCTTTTAGTCCTCGTAAGTAGAATAGAACAAATATGGCATGTCTATTTTTCCAATGCAAACTGAAAAGTACTGACCGGGGGCCACTTGATAAATCCACTTCCCAACCAAACGGTGTATGCTGATGTTGTCCCTCGAGACGAATGTTGGATGATCACCAATCCTAGAGCCTCATGACCATTCGACCGATGGAGGACAATTGAACCGATTTAGGCATGCCGGTTCCATGCAAACGTGAACTCCAAAACCATAAAACGATGGTGCCCATTAATCCCAGAAATCTGAGATTCTAAGCGTGTAAGATTTGAAGGGCGACGTATAGCATTAGTGGACCTGTAAAATAAATGCAAGTCGCGTCATTATGCTGCAGTAAATTATCGGAATCGAAACACATTGAGGCGTTACTTACGTAGACCTTCGGCTCTAAGGAACTAATTGGAGATCACCATCTCCTTCTTGTGATCCGACCTGAATCTAGTAAAACCAATGGTGACATTATAGATAAGTCGGCTTTTGATAGACAAGTGCAGTCCGCATCATTTCCTCCACATATAGGAGGGTAACTACTCTATGATTTCGATGAAACTCCGGGAGCAAGATACCCAAAATTACGATGATAACTATAATCTGGGAGATAAAGGATGGACATATATCCGACGCGTCTCGAATGAGGTGAAGTCATTTGACAAAAAGCCAAAGAGCGTGCCAAAGACGTGCATGACAACTAAATTGCAAAGAGGGAAAAAAAAGAAAATAAGACGACTTAACCAGAAAACTTGTGATGATAGTTTTTAGTCCTGTAAGTAGAACAGAACAAATATGGCATGTCTATTTTTCCAATGCAAAACTGAAAGTACCTCGACTGGGCCACTTGATAAATCCACTTCCCAACCAAACGGTGTATGCTGATGTTGTCCCTCTGAGACGAATGTTGGATGATCACCAATCCTAGAGCCTCCGCAGCCATTCGACCGATGGAGGACAATTGAACCGATTTAGGCATGCCGGTTCCATACAGGCAAACGTGAACTCCAAAACCATAAACGATGGTGCCCATTAATCCTGAATGCTGAGATTCTAAGCGTGTAAGATTTGAAGGGCGACGTATAGCATTAGTGGACTTGTAAAATAAATGCAAGTCGCGTCATTATGCTGCAGTAAATTATCGGAATCGAAACACATTGAGGCGTTACTTACGTAGACCTTCGGCTCTAGGGAACTAGTGGAGATCACCATCTCCTTCTTGTGATCCGACCTGAATCTAGTAAAACCAATGGTGACATTATAGATAAGTCGGCTTTTGATAGACAAGTGCAGTCCGCATCATTTCCTCCACATATAGGAGGTAACTACTCTATGATTTACGATGAAACTCCGGGAGCAATATACCAAATTACGATGATAACTATAATATGGAGATAAAGGATGGACATATATCCAGACGTCTCGAATGAGGTGAAGTCATTTGACAAAAAGCCAAAGACGTGCCAAAGACGTGCCAAAGACGTGCATGACAACTAAATTGCAAAGTGGGAAAAAAAGAAAATAAGACGACTTAACCAGAAAACTTGTGATGATAGTTTTAGTCCTGTAAGTAGAACAAAACAAATATGGCATGTCTATTTTCCAATGCAAAACTGAAAGTACCTAACTGAGGCCACTTGATAAATCCACTTCCCAACCAAACGGTGTATGCCGATGTTGTCCCTACGAGACGAATGTTGGATGATCACCAATCCTAGAGCCTCCGCAGCCATTCGGCCGATGGAGGACAATTGAACCGATTTAGGCATGCCGGTTCCATACGGGGAAACGTGAACTCCAAAACCATAAACGATGGTGCCCATTAATCCCAGAAATGCTAAGATTCTAGCGTGTAAGATTTGAAGGGCGACGTATAGCATCGAGTGGACCTGTAAAATAAATGCAAGTCGCGTCATTATGCTACAGTAAATTATCGGAATCGAACACATTGAGGCGTTACTTACGTAGACCTTCGGCTCTAAGGAACTAATTGGAGATCACCATCTTCTTCTTGTGATCCGACCTGAATCTAGTATAACCAATGGTGACATTATAGATAAGTCGGCTTTTGATAGACAAGTGCAGTCCGCATTAGTTGCTGAAAAGGGAATGACTTACTGTCCACAAAACATGGTCATGTGAAGAAGATAGAGAAAGCGTATGCAAATGCAATCCATGGACATGTCAATGCAATGTCCATCAAAGTTCGATTTAGAGGAAATCCAAGAAAATCACTTACACAATGAATGTCACTAGTTTGGCAGCACGCCCCTTACATCAACCAAGCATTCCATCTCAGTTCAGATTATTGTCTAACATTCTGACCCAATTCTAAAGCACGAAATTCATTCACAGAATTATAATGCAAGGTTCCCAATAACTTTTCAGTCCTAATGCAACAACTCTATGCACACTATAATCTGCCCGAAGTTGTTCAAGAGTCTCCTATTTCGACCTAAGTATAGCCATAGAATAATCATATTCACTTGTGTTGGATACTGGATTTATCTTTGTTCACGAATTCCAAGCTAATCGTCGGATCCCAGATTTATTTAGCTTGATCTGAACATTCGTCTAAGTTCATTTAGTCGATCAACATAATTAGGGATAAGTACACTAATTGTGCTATAAGTTGTGTACAGCGCTCACTTTGGTGCCAAAAGTTTCCGTCAGATCATTTAAGTGCCAAAAAATTTGAAAAATGTTCACTTTGGTGCCAACGCCAACGAAATTGGCCGGAAACCGGCGTGGCCTTTTTTATTAATTTTGAAGCCGACGTGCCTCGTCGGAGTTGAGTCAGCATCCAAACACCAAAACAGCGCCGTTTGGCATCTTTCCCCCCAACTTTGAAACCCTAAACCCCAAATTGAGAGAGAGGGAAGGCTCGTCTTCATGTCTTCTTCTTCCTCGAAGACCCACACTAGCAATGGCACCAGCACGACACCCGGCCTGAAGACGGCAGCAAAAGACACCAAGCAACGACACCGGCAACGCACGGCGACGCGGCGCACCAGCAGCCCCTTCGACCCTCGCCTTCGATTTTTCCTACAACAATCTCAGTCTCTCCTCACTCACCTGGTCGAGCAACTACAATGGTGGCCGAGCGACGGTGGCCGAGCGGCGGAAACCCTAATTTCAATCCCCATGTGAGCTAAACGGCGTCGTTTGCATGAAGCCATCCATGTAGGATGGCAAAACGACGTCGTTTTCTTAGGAGGACCGAAAAACGATGTCATTTAAAAGGTCTATCGATTTTTTTTTTAAAAAAAAAATCATTTTGGCCGGAATCTTTCGCCGGTGGCATCAAAGTGAGCGTTTTTCCTCCGATTTGGCACTTAAGTGATCCAACGGAAACTTTTGGCACCAAAGTGAGCGCTATACACAACTTATGGCACCATTAGTGTACTTATCCCCACATAATTATAATGAAAAGTTCCCAATAACTTTTCGGTCCTAATGCAGCAACTCTATGCACACTATAATCTCGCCCGAAGTTGTTCACGAAGTCTCTATTTCAGCTTAAGCATAGCCACGAATAATCATCTTCACTTGTGTTGGATAATGGATTTATCTTTGTTCACGAATTCCAAGGTAATCGTGGGATCCCATTTACTTAGCTTGACAGAACATTCGTCTCAATTCATTTAGTTGATTTACATATATATAATGGAAGGTTTCCAATAACTTTTCGGTCCTAATGCAACAATTCTATGCACACTATAATCCGCCTGAAGTTGTTCATAAGTCTCCTATTTCAGCCTAAGCATAGCCACAGAATAATCATCTTTACTTGTGTTGATCTTTGGATTTATCTTTGTCCACGAATTCCAAGCTAATCGTCGGATCTAGATTTACTTACCTTGATCAAAACATTCGTCTCTCAGTTCATTTAGTCGATTCATAGAATTATAATGGATGATTCCCAATAACTTTTTGGTCCTAATGCAGCAACTCCATGCACACTATAATCTGCCTAAAGTTGTTCACGAGTCTCCTATTTCAGCATAAGCATAGCTATATAATAATCATCTTCACTTGTGTTGGATACTGGATTTATCCTTGTTCACAAATTCCAAGCTAATCGTCAAATCCCAAATTTACTTAGTTTGATCAAAACATTCGTCTCAGTTCATTTAGTCGATTCCCAGAATTATAATAGAAGGTTTCCAAAAACTTTTCAGTCCTAATGCAGCAATTCTATGCACACTATAATCCGCCTAAAGTTGTTCATGAGTCTCCTACTTCAGCCTAAGAATAGCCACAAAATAATCATCTTCACTTGTATTGGATACTAGATTTATCTTTATTCACGAATTCCAAGCCAATTGTCGGATCCTAGATTTACTTAGCTTGATCAGAATATTCATCTCAGTTCATTTAGTTGATTCACAGAATTATAATGGAAGGTTCCCAATAACTTTTTGATCCTAATGCAACAACTCTATGCCTACTATAATATGCCCGAAGTTGTTCAAGAGTCTCATATTTAGACTAAGCATAGCCACAGAATAATCATCTTCACTTGTGTTTGATACTAGATTTATCTTTGTTCACGAATTCCAAGCTAACCGTCAGATCCCAGATTTACTTCGTTTGATTAGAACATTCGTCTCGGTTCATTTAGTTGATTCACAGAATTATAATGGAAGGTTCCCAATAACTTTTCAGTCATAATGCAGCAACTCTATGCACATTATAATCCGCTACGAGTCTCCTATTTCAGCCTAAGTATAGCCACAGAATAATCATCTTCACTTGTGTTGGATACTTGATTTATCTTTGTTCACGAATTCTAAGCCAATCGTCGGATCCCCATTTACTTAGCTTGATCGTAACATTCTCTCGGTTCATTTATCGATTCACGAATTATAATGGAAAGTTCCTATAACTTTTCAATCCTAATGCAGCAATTCTACGCACACTATAATCTACCTTAAATTGTTTATGAGTCTCCTATTTCAGCCTAAGTATAACCATAGATAATCATATTCACTTGTGTTGGTTACTGGATTTATCTTTGTTCACAAATTCCAAGCAAATCGTCGGATCCCAGATTTACTTAGCTTGATCAGAACATTCGTCTCAGTTCATTTAGTCGATTCATAGAATTATAATGGAAAGTTCCCAATAACTTTTCGGTCTTAATGCAACAACTCTATGCACACTATAATCTGCCTGAAGTTGTTCATGAGTCTCCTATTTTAGCTTAAGCATAGCCACAGAATAATCATCTTCACTTGTGTTGAATACTGGATTTGAGACGAGTCTTGAAAATTATTTGAAAATGTTTTATGAAAAGTATTTTGGCGGGTGAGTTGAGTTGCAAAATCTTTTGGTAATATATGAAATGATTTATGGATTTGGTTTGTGAATTGTGGATGGTGTTGTTCTGGATTGATATTAATGCTCAATATTGTTGTGAGTCTAGCGAGAGGCTTGTGGGTATGCACATATTAGTCTAGTAGGATATCCTTGTGGGTCGAGCCACCAGTTAATAAGAGGTGGAGACCTTGCCAAGGGGGGAATCTTGATCGTCTTGTCACCAGACGTTGTATCGTGACTATGATTTGATATTGAGCAACTGGTTGGTCAATGGGAGTAGACTATTGACACGTGATATGAGTTTGGTCAATATAATGGGCTATCAACGTGTAATTTGAGTTTAGTTGATGGAATGGATCATCGGCATATGATTTGATATTAGTCATTGGAATGGATTATCAACGTATAATTTCATTAGACCATTGATATGTGGTATGAGATAAACTAATGTAATAGACCATTGGTGTGTGAATTAATGAGATTAATCAATGGATTAGACCATTGATGTTTATTTTGATATTATTATGAAATGATTATTTCTACTATAAATATAGTTGTGTTGAAGCATGTGTACTTATTATTTTACTATATGTTTGTTATATCCTGGATTTGAGTTAAAGAGTTATAGTTTGGTTTTGTAAATATGCATAGTGGGCGTTCGATCCGCTTAGAAGAGACACTACTCACTAAATTGTAGTTTTGCTCACTCCTCTATTTTCCAATCTTTCTAAGGTTCATCGACTAACAATGAATAGGTACTTGAGCAATACGTATGTGGGAACCTTTAGAAGTTGGATTTTGGGAGCTTTGAGACTACGTCTTTCGAGTGGAAGGACGGTCATGTCATTCCCCATTCATAATGGTTTTGGGGTGTGACATTTAATGAAAAATAACTTACAAAAATACTCCTGTCAATAACCACCCCAATTTGGCAATTATGGAGGTTTGGGTTGACATTATTTGGAGAGGCAAGATGAGAAAGGTTTCTTTGCTCTCACTTGCATAAATTTTTTGTGGTAACTTCTAAATGAATTCTTATGAAAGCTCGAAGCAATCTGAGGTGAAGAAGAACGGTCATTTCTCCACCCAAACATATATTGTAATATTTGAGATTTTTTAAAAAGTCAAAGAAATGGTGGTGGGACCCACTTTAAATATTGAAAGCAAAAGAAAACAAAAGGAAGAGATAAAAAGGAAAAGAAAGTCCACATTCCTAATAAGGTTAGGCACAAGAAAAGAGGAGAAAAGAAGAGAAAAGGAAGAAGAAGAAGAAGAAGAAGAAAGGAAAGGGGTTTTGGCGCGTGCATATCATAGATGTCTCGCCAAGCCAACTCGACTCCATAACGCAGTGATCCCGATAAAGAGATTAGGCCTCGTTCATCCAATCAAAGTAATTTACGGGTTTATGGCTCAAATTCAGAATTTTTTGGAAAATAGAGCGGTGAAGTCCGATTTTGGAGTCGTTGAGCCATGTATTTTATAGAAATGATAATTTATGGTGTTATGGAGTCGTGAGATTTTTACGGATCGTGATTTGAATTACGATTTGCCGAAACAAAATTTGAAGTTTCGCGCGTTGTGAACAAGGCGCGTCCAGCAACTTCAGGCCCTTATTTTGTTAGTTTTCGGTTTGATTTTGGGATGATTAAGTTGGGATTATTGTTGTATGAAGGGCTTGATTATAATTATGTTTGGAAAGGGGTTGGACAGAGAAAGTTATAGCATAACTAAATTTTACGTTCAAGTGTCGCGTTACGAACGGCGGCTTGAATAACTATTTTGAGTATGTGATTTATTAACGTATAGAAATCGTTTTGTCAACGTTTATGCATAATATAGCCATTTCGTGGTTGATGTAGCATGTTACCCAAAAAATTATATTTACATAGATTTCATTTGGGCATTTTATTCTTCTTTTTGCACATACAAATCATTAAGCACGAGCTATATCTGTGTCACGGTGGATTATGGTTTAAGAAGAAGAAAAACTTATTTTGAGAAGCTGGGTGCTTACCTAGTAATTAACTGATTGAGTGGGTTTAGTGAATGGGCATAAGACAATGTCGGGTGCTCACCTAGTAATTAGATGAGATACTAGATTAAAATATTACCCCAAATCCTAATCAAAGAAAATGTTTTCCTTTCCGTTCCCACAAAAAAGAAAAAATAAAAAGGAAAGCAAAAATAATAATAATAATTCGAGAAGCACGTGCGAGAGAGATTACCTTATCCCCAATTTCTCAACGTCTCTCATCTCCATCTCCACCTTCCATGGACGGAAGCGGAGCCTGAAGAAAGCCACCGTCCCGCTTCCACGTAACTAACTCCTCCGCCCGCAACCGCCTCTTCCCCTTCTCATGGCGGCTCCCTGCGCGAGCCGCCGCTCGCGGCCGCCGCCCCGCCGCCTCGCCCCTCTCTCCTCCAAGTCCCTGTCCCTCCTCCTCCCCCTCCGCCGCCGCCGCCGCGGCGACCTGAGGCCCCCGCGGCTCGCCGTTCCTCGGGAGCCCGGCGCTCCGGCGACTCAAGTTCGAAGCCAGGGCGCCGAGCTCCGGCGCCAATGGCAGGGGGCAGGTGCGCGCGATGGCTTCCTTGGGAGGCTTGCTCGGCGGGATTTTCAAAGGCGGCGACACCGGCGAGTCCACCCGGCAGCAGTACGCGGGGACCGTGAGCGTGATCAACGGGCTCGAGGCGGAGATTTCGGCGCTGTCGGACTCGGAGTTGAGAGACAGGACTTCGGTTCTGAAACAGCGGGCTCAGCGAGGCGAATCTCTGATTCTCTTTTTACCTGTCAGTGTTAACGTCCCGAATCGATCCTCGTTCTGAAGTTCATTTGCTCACCTCTTAGTTTGGAATTGATTCTAGCGTCTCGGTTGCTCTTTTCGACGTGTTGGAATTATCGTCTCATTGTTAGTGAAACCAGAATGCAGTTTTAAGTTCCAGGAAATAGCTGAGAAATTCTGAGGGTAGGATTAAGTTTAGCAAAGTTGAACTGTAGATATTTTGGTTGAAGTCTTGCATTAACTTAAAATTGACACTTTTTATTGTTCTCTATTCCTCGATTTCTTTAGTTGAATGATGGTTCATGGTCAATAAATCTGTGTGATTGCAGGAAGCATTTGCTGTTGTCAGAGAGGCCTCGAAAAGAGTCCTAGGACTTCGTCCCTTTGATGTTCAACTAATAGGTAACTGTGTATGCGCGTTCATTGGATTCTTGTATTAACACGTAAATATGGCGTTCTAACATGATTGAGAAAAGGAAGTGCTCATCGACTAAATTGCGCTGAAGATACTTGTTTAAGTCTCTTGTAACATGATTTTTTTCCTTCAATCGAGTATATATATGCTCAATACTATCATACAACTGGGTGTTATTGAGCACTTGATCTCGTATACATTATTGGATAATTTGATTTTCAGGACTTTATTTGCAGAATTAGTTCATTCACACCTGCTTTTACTATTTGCATTGACAGCGATGCACTTATTGTGGAATTCTAAATAACTTTTGTTTTGTAGGTGGCATGGTTCTTCATAGGGCGAGATAGCTGAAATGAGAACTGGAGAAGGCAAGACACTTGTAGCAATATTGCCAGCTTATCTGAACGCTCTTAGTGGAAAAGGAGTCCATGTTGTCACGGTGAATGATTATTTAGCCACGTGATTGTGAGTGGGTTGGACAAGTTCCCGCTTTCTTGGATTGAAGGTTGGCCTAATCCAGCGTATGTCTCATTCTTCCATGTGAGCTAGACTCCATTATTTGTTGTCTTTTATGATAAGGGCAATGACTGGCACGAGGAATTCTTTCCTTCTAAAGTGTTTGAAGGTGCATATGGATTTTTTACCCCTTCATGCTATGCTACTTTTCATTTCCAGATGCCCAACTTTCTGTTTCATTCACTGATTCAGGTTAGCTAGCCCTTGGCAAAATGGTAGTGGTTTTAGGATGCTGTTGGTTGTTTGTGACTCTTTCTCTTTTTAGTTAGAGGTTTAAATGTATCTGCAAGTTTTAGAGTTGTTATGGTCGATTGAATATTTGAATTTTGCGGGCGTGATGCTTCATATGGATCCAGTGCGGAATAATTATGATAGGGTTCTATGTATGATCACATCGTCCAAATTACAAATGTTTTTGGCTCAGGCAATTTCGACATGGAGCAACAGTATAGGTTTGAAACTTTGGGGAATCCCTGTATTATCCAATGATGGCGAGTTAGATTTTGATGTGAATTTCCTCTTATATTGATTATGCTCTTCATTCATGTTGGTAGTCTGATGTGACTTTCTCCGTCACTTCTCAAAATGTGTTCGGTCAAATATCCAGCCTCACTGTTTGCTTTAAGAAATTTTATTGTCAGCTTAGATTGCTCATAAATTTATCATCCGGATATTGATGCTGGCAGAGAATTTGACAAGCGAGCAAAGAAGGGAAAGTTATTTATGTGACATAACATATGTCACCAACAGCGAGCTTGGGTTTGATTATCTGAGAGACAACCCCACGGAAAGTAATTTTTTTCTATATTTATTGTTTTCCAATGATACTACATTCTCTCATTTCTTTTGAGATATTTTGATGTGCGGATCACTTATGCTGAAGCTGATTGTGCTTTGTGGTGAAAACAGAGTATTGAGGAGCTTGTGCTTAGGGGTTTCAATTACTGTGTAATTGGACGAGGTAGATTCCATCCTGATTGATGAAGCAAGAACCTCTCATTGTATCAGGACCTGCTGAAAAACCTAGTGATCGTTATTATAAAGCTGCAAAGGTTGCAGCAGCTTTTGAACGTGATATACACTACACTGTAAGATGCTGAGACTTCTCAACAGTATTTGTAATGGTGTAAATTGATCTGGCTAAGCCTTTATGTCCATATAAGTTTGATTTCTGGACTTGCCAGCCCTTGATGCCTAATAAAAAGTGAACTTGTAGGAAGCCTGTCAGCCGTGGCTTTGTAATTATTAGTTAAAATAATAAATGGAAACGAAGTTTAAACAAAGGACAACCAATCTTTACCCCTTTTTTTTTCCTTTATTGAGAGGATGATAGCCTTTCAAGCTCTTCTCTTATGAAGCTTAGTAATACAGGTCGATGAGAAGCAAAAGACTGTCCTTCTGACAGAGCAGGGTTATGAGGACGCTGAAGAAATTCTAGAAGTGAAAGATTTGTATGACCCACGGGAACAGTGGGCGCTCTACATTCTAAATGCAATAAAAGCTAAAGAGCTGTTTCTTAGAGATGTGAACTATATTATCCGTGGCAAGGAGGTGCTCATAGTGGATGAGTTTACTGGTCGGGTCATGCAGGTAATATTTTGATCGAGGTTCCTCTTTAGCTAAGCAAATGAGTTATTTTCTTCAACTAACTTCACTGCCCACCGGTGGGTTTAATTTATATTTTTATTTCTTACAACTGTCAAAAAACCCCTAATATCTTCACAAACCTCGCTCTTTCATGCCTCTTTCCCAAATATGAAACAAAACTCTAATCACATTCTCATTCTTCACGCCTCTCGCTCTCGCTCTCGTTTACGCTCATGCTTACGTCTCTCTCGCTTGACTTAGTCGCTCTCAGTCTCGCTCAACTGTTAGGCGTCACCCTCTCACCTAAGTCGCATCCCTTTCGCTCGATGCCTCCCTCTCGCGGTCTCATCTGGAGTCTAGATCTTGCCTCCCTCTCTTGCTTTGTTTTTGGCCGATCATGATCACAATCGCATCTCACCATTGTAAATATCCAAAGCTCTATTTTTTGGCCTATCTATGCTCTAGATAATCATGCCTGCACAATTGACTAGTTAAAGTTGTAGGGCTATAACCGTTTCTCAGTATATATAAGAATTCGAATGTAAACTCTCGACTTGCATCTTGTGGCCGTCGGAGCAGAAGAAAAGATCTAAAAGCACCTGCAACACCAATATGGTGATTTTTTTAGTTTACAGGGATACTACAGAAAACATTTTTCTACAGCGAGTGCAGCTCTCAGAACAAAAAGACAAGAGCCGCAGGACAAAAATTCAATCAATACACTCTAATATTTTTAACTTTAGAATATGACCATTCCAACTAAATTGGTAAGACTTGATTTCTTTTATATCAGATAACGTATGGTTGGGGTTAAGCCAACAAGAGACTCATCTTCACGATGCCACGTGGACACTAACTGTGCAAAGGTCATGCCATCATCAAAAGAGGCCCATGCCTAGCTAGTGGCCGAGAGTGAAAAGAAGAAAGAAGAGGACATGATGAGGGAAGATGCCAACGATGCCATGATCACCACACCAAAGGTTGGACCAAGGTTAAAGGTGTTGCAATGCCTGAAGCAAAAAATCAGATGCTTATCTCTTTCAATCATTTCGATTTCTTGGTGACGCAGGTGTGCGTGTTGTTCCTCCTTTTTGAACAAAACAAAGTGATAGCAAGCAAGCATACAATCTATTTAGAATAAGAAAATTCCCTGTGATTGAGACCATGTAAGGTCTTCCATATCGTTGCTCCACTACAAAAAGGGGAACCTCGATCTTCAATTATGTGAATTACATACATGTATCATATCCACTTTGTTATAAGGAAAGTTGTTTTTGGTATGATTGGGGATATATAATTAATGCCAACTGTTGGTCCAAAACATGTTTATGCGATGTTTATCAAGCGACCCATGCTTATATTGACAATTGGTTCGTTGTAATCAATATTACTGTTGCAGCAGAAAAATAAATTTCTGTCGTTTGGTATAAGCATATGATGGATGATAAACTCTCTTGCCACTTACTATCATCAAAAGAATATGTTAATTCAAATGAATTCCAAAACCATAGACTTGTTTCTTACTTATTATCAATGTTTTGTAAGGGACCATCCGAATCTATTAGGTGGAAAAAGCTCGAGATTAGCAATTATAATCTCTTCAGAGTTAATCGAATCTTTCATTTTTGTTGACACCAGGAATTGTTCAGTTCTTTGACCGTCAACTCAAACTGGATAAGATCGAGCAAGACATGGTTGAGGTAGAATTTGCTTAATCCTGTTGATCGACAACTATAGGTAATTGATCAAGGCGATGAGGAATTGGCGGCAAGCGATATAAGAGAAAATTACGGAGTGTTGAATCACGAAGTGGTGAAGCTTAATTCAGTTGACTAAAGAACCGAATTGGAAGTGAAGATTGATGGATCAAGAACGAGATAAGTGTTCAAGTCATGAAGCCAATAATTTCAGCTACAATCATAACGGTCCGTTCAAACGTGAACCCAGCATGATCACCAGTTCGCAGAGCCGTAAATATCGAAAGCCATGAATGATAATGGCCGAGAAACATGGACTCTTATAACCATCAGGAAGAGGGTTTGCAAGCTGTGCAAGAAACCTGCAACAAACCAATGAACACCAGTTTTTTAATAATTTCAGCTTTCTTTATAACAATTATTAACTGTTGCTAGTAGTTATAAGTATTAGAATTGTAATTCAAGCAGATTACCGCCAACAAACCAATGAACACCGGTTGTTTAATTTTATCTTTTTGTTATCTACACATTCTAGTACCGTTTTACATGATTGGTCATGATAGCCTACAATTTCGTATCTTTAATTTTCTCGTCAATTTAGATTTCCTGTCCAAAAATCAATAAAGGACCCTGCAAGTTCTTTGTCAATCTCCATATTGATTCACATTTGGAAAGGTATTTTATCGATACTTTTTGACAAAATAATTTATTTTTATTTTGTTTGTTCAAAATGGCGAAGAAATTTGAAAAGTATAAACGATGAATGTTCTGAAGGGGTGCTTGTGAAAGTATGGAGGGATGTCGGAGTGAGACAAAATAAATTTCATGAGATAAAACGATGCAAGAAGCATACTCCCGCCATTTGGATTTATTCCTAATCGGTGAATATATTATACTAAATTCGCATGATTGCGTGACGATGAAAGCAAGGATGCAAGTAATTGCAGTAGTGCAAGTGGTTGATCACCTTAATTCTAAGTTTTACGACTTTAAGTATCAAAAGCTGAGGACAAAATATATGCTCAGGTTGTGTGGGGAATTTAGGAAAGGCAAAACGTCCACGTGTTGGCTGTGATTGGTAGGAACAATAAGTCAGAGATTCTTATGCTTCGAATTTCACAATTTAGAGTAAGATTATTTTTTATCAGAAAGCATATATACTTTAAGCTGCTTTATTCAGCGCCGCATCATATTATGTTTGCTTGAACAAAGGGATGGGACCCTTTTTCCCTTTGTTCGAGCTGGTGGGGAGGGTTCAACGTTAGGGATGATTTGATGAATTGATTTTCTGCTCCCTACATATCCCGAATAGCTTTCTGTTGTTCCTTCAGAAAGGGAAAATCCAAATTCTCTATGTTGCATCTTTCTTGTGATAGCCATTCAAAGGATACAGGGGACATTCTGATGAGAAAAGCTTGATTCCCAGAGGGGGAGGCTAAAGATGGGTCTCTTTCCATTTCGATACCCCATATGTAGTTCATGTACATTTATTGTACAATATGTTAAGGAGGCTTAAGCAAAACCTGCCTCTAAGAACAGTCTTAGGATTTTGCGATTAACACATAAATCATTTTTAGGTTTGCAATAGCATTCCGATTCATTTTAAAATTGTTAAATGTATACGACTCTATGTTTGTGAAAATAGAGATATTCAATATCAAAGCACAAGTCAAATTTAAATGCTTAAAGCAAATGCAACCAACCACCGAAAACAAGGTGAGACCAAAACTTTTAGCTAAATATTTAAGTATATACATCTTGAAAAGATTAACTAATATCTATGATTTTTTTTTTAAAGTAGGCGGCAGGGGCCACTGCTAACCCCCCTCGGTCCATCAAGATCGCAAACACTTCTTAGTTGCGATCGACCTACAAATATTAGTTTTTGCAATGTCCTATATGAGAGATTTTACTAGATCACTAGTTTAAAAGTTTATTTCCAAAATATGGGAGATGGATAGGACTTGAAAAGATTTGAATTTAGAACTCTTGATTGATAAGTTGCAAAATTTTGTGGGATCAGTGTCGATAAATTCAAAAACTTAAACTTCTAGAAGAATTACTATATTAGGTGAACCTACTAGCTATGGATTGAGTGATTTATGTTATAACGTTCATAGAGTTTAGATGGTCGAAAAAGGAGTATCGGTCGTTGACTACCTAATGCAACCCTTGCCTTCTCCTTTAATTCGAGCCTGGGATCACCCAGGTGGAATGGCTTATATGAATTAATGTATATAAGTTAAGTTTCCTAAATAGTCTAGACTTGTATACTTGGTTTTCGAAGCTTTCATTTTTCTGCATGGGCTGCTCTTTCTCTTTGTTATAGTTAGCAAAGAAAGAGCAAAAGACAGGGTGAGTATTGATCATGGTCTTACTGCCTCTATAGCCAAGAGATTAATCAAGTTGTACAATATTCTTGAAGATGGTCACACTTGTGAGCGGCGGACATTCACCTGTTTGATGTGGGACATGTGTAAGGTCTTGAAGAAATGCTTTTAAGAGGAAACGGAAGAAAGGAAAGATGTGAATAATCTAGTTAAAATAATCATTCGTTTTGAGCACTCTATAATTACAAAAAACTAGTCGCACCTGAAGTTTGAATTCATGCTAGACCATTTGTGTTAGCCTAACTATGGGTCATGCTATTGAAAAAGAAAAAGAAAAAGAAAAAAACTCTTTGCAAGGACTAGTCTACAAAAGATTATGCGGCCTTGCTGCATATGCTATGGCCTAGGTCTGTGTTTTATTGTAATGGGTAGACAACAAATTGTTGGGAAAAAAGAAAAGAATATATGTGTAATGTCTAGATAATTTTTCTCACTACTATTTCTATGAAAATTAAATAGGATAAAATATTGAATGAAAGCATATGAATAATAAATAGTACTAGAATTTTAACGTGAAAAACCGTCCAAGGTGAAGAAAAAAAAAAAACCACGGGAATTGTATGATATGAAAATCACGTAGATTTATCTCCTAATCTCTCTCGTGATTTTGTAGATATGAGGAGATCACTTTGATTTCTTTCACAATCTCCCTTGATTTTCTGGATGTGGAAAATCACGTTGATTTATCTCCCGATCTCTTTTGATTTTCTTTTTGTTTTTCTTCTTTCATTTTTTTTCTTTTTCTTTTACACACTCACTACCATACATATTATATTACAGGTATACATAATTGCGTTGGCCTGACCTACTCAACACTAATGATGCATGACCATAGTCTTCTCTTGATCCTACAAGCGCAGTGATGATTACTTAATGACTTTTTTTATTGGCTAAATGAATGGTCGCGTGTATGTAGATTTTCTATCTTCTATTATGCTTCAATTCATGCCAAATGCATAGAATCTCGATACATTTTTCGCTTGTTGTCTCCTAAAAATCATCATACACACTAATCATTCTTCCTTTTAAAGTAACACAAATTGAGATGGTAAAGAAATATAAGATTTGCATCCATCCAAATTCTAAACTATAATATGATAAAAGAATCTAAAATTTATGTTCTATAGATAGCTCCCCACCAGAATGAATCTTCAGTTTTCTTCACCTTTAATTTTAATCAGGATTGGTAAGATAATTCTTCCAAAGATATACATGTGGAACTGATTATGTAATATAGAATGAAAGAGGCAGACCATCAGGAAGGACACTGTCGGAGTCAGTGTTCCAAATTTTGAGAGAGAGAGAGAGAGAGAGATGTGTCGTAGTAGCAAGGTTTGAAAAGAGAGCAGATAAGATTTAGAATCACAAGATGCATTGGTAAACGGTAACTGAGTAAATGAGTCTGGTTTGATATATCTGGAAAAGAGGTCAGATTCAGAAAAGATGCAGACTTCCTTTGCTCTCTCTCTCTCTCTCTCTCTCTCTCTCTCTCTCGCTCTCTCTCTCTCTCTCTCTCGAATGAATGAATGAATGATGATAATAAGAAAAGAATAAGAAGAGAATGGGATGAGGAACCCACATTTATTCCCTCCCCGCCTTTCCCCATCTATATAAAGCCCCATGGGTACAGCTTCTTCATCTCATCAGCAAAGCCAAAGTCTCTAATTGTTCTACGCTAATGGAACAGTAACAAGGGCTTTCAGTTTGAGAGTGCAGTGTCAAAATTAGGGTTTTTAGTTCTATGTTTGTGCAAGTGAGGAAGGGAGCAATCAATCAGTGGTTGAATGGTTCTTGCGTTCGTTCCCCTTGAACCTTTAAAGGGTAAGGGAGGTGACAGAAGAGAGTGAGCACACATGGTGTTTTCTTGCATGGTCATGCTTGAAGCTCTGTGTGCTTACTCTCTATCTGTCACCCCACCACTCTCTCTCTCTCTCTCTCTCTCTCTCTCTCTCTCTCTCTCTCTGTGGCTTGCTCGCGTGTCTGTGTTTCTTTAATCTTCATGGTTGTCTTTTAGGATTAGGAAGTCGGACTTTTATTTCACAGATCTCCCGGAGAAAAATAGATGCTTAAAGATGTCCGACTCTCTATATTCAACAAAATAATTCAAAATTCAACAAGATACAACAAAGCTTTCAGGCCTTTATGACTCATACTTCTACTTGCAATAGTCCTTTGATTGGCAATAGTTTTCTTGCACCAAGTTGATCAGCGAAAATCTTGACTGGAGAATAAAAATATTATATTGTACAATACCCAAATCCTAGGGACCTCAGTCTTGGTCAGATGGGGTGTTCTTCAGGGTAAGCCCTAACATTATGTCTGTTTGTCTATGTTTCTCGGTGTGTGCTTTTCATTTTCCCTTCCTAGAATGTTATCTTTTTCCCTGAGATTAAAATCTTTGTCTACCTGTTTCCTATTAATTGCATAATCATATACAAAAGAAATTAAGTTGGGGACAGAGAGAGAGAGAGAGAGTCAGAAGTTGTTAACATGTGATGGGGAGTGAAAGGGCCATCATAAACTTCTTCTGCTTCCTGTACTTGTGCGTCTTTTCACTGCTGATACCTCTTCTGGGAGTGTACAGGCTGTTACTAACAAGTGTTACATACCGTATCACCATCTCGTTCCATCTGTAGGAGGTTGTTCAGACTGGCTGCCACAAACTCTATCATCCTAATTTTCCTTTTTTTCCTTTTGCTTTACTGGGTTTGTGTTCATTTATTGTCTTTTTTAATGAATATTGTTAAACGAGTGCGTGAGGTACTTTTATTAAACATGCTTAACGAGGAAACCATCGATTCACACTTAGCATGTTCAACAAGTGCAACGCTTTTTTTAACAAAATCTTTATAATTTAGGGCTGTGCTTTACTTTTTAGGTACAGAAGGCTTATTCTCATAATCGTTTGGAAATTGACAAGTGGTGGAGATTGATGATATCTTTAGAAAGATGAACCCAAACAGTTGGGGCCAAAGTCTTATGGTGACATGCTGGACAAGAAAAATGAAACTGAGGGCTTTCAGATGTTCGGATAGATGTTTGGATTGTTTGAAGAAGCTTCTTGTACAATTTGGCAAGTGCACAAGTTAGTGTTTTTGCACTGAAGAATGAACCCAGTTCTCTTTCAAGTTCTACCAATTAATTTGATTGTCCGTAACCAAAAACAGTTTCTTTCGATTGTAGACGGATTCATCCTTGTTCAAAGTCTAGTGCAGCAATAAATTCATTCAACATTTCGCCTAAACAGTGCTGAAACATCTAAAGAACAAGTTAATTTAATTGGATTTTGATGTTATGTTCTTTGGGGTCTTCATTACTTTAAATTGGTGACAGACGTAGTGCAAGTCCTAGACGCTCTAGCATCGGTTTACGAGCGAATTGCTTTCATGGAATGAATCTATCTATCAATTATGTCAGCTAGGGTCAGAGCCCTCACAAAACACGTGTTTAACTAGTATAAATGCCTTCTCTTTTCACTTTGTCAAGAGCTTTTGATCTGCTTCTCCTTATTCTGGTTTAGAAGTGTTTGTTTATCATAACTTCTTTGTATTTTGTTTGAAATGTATTTATCAGAATTTCTTTGTATTTATTTATGGCTCTTTTCCAAAAGGAGGCATTTGCAAAGCCTTAGCTCAAATCAAATCCAAAATCCACAGGAAAAGGCAAATTAAAGAGAAACCTACGATGCATTCCCTCAAGCACTAAACAACATATGTTCTAAATGTAGGCATCTTATAACAGCCACATCACCAACTAATGAAAAAAGTGTCATGAACAAAGTTCTCAACTCTACCAAGCTAATCACGGTCTATATACATAGATATAGGAAATCCTGCAACACAAATCAATGCAACTGAATCATTTTGCTCTTGAAGCCAAAGATGATTCCGCTAACTACAAGAAATTTCCTCAGTTCTTGTTCCGTGTGGCAAAACCATGTATCAGTCCAACAACCATAAAACTCAATTAAAGAAGGCAGATACCTCAAACCAGGGACGAGGTTTAACAAACATCTGGTCGAGACCACAAGAGAACAGAATACGAACCCTGAGAATCATTATCACTCAATCTCAAACTACATGGTGCTCAATGCCATACTAAAACTATAATTGTCAATGACACTTCAGCAAATCAAGAGCCGACAACTCCCCGAGATGACTCACCTGAAATTCCCTCAGGGCACCTCTCTACTAGCCTAAAACCATTCTGGGAAGCAGCGGCACAAAACGTGGCAGAGAAAAAGTGCCAAAAAGAGGCAAAATTGCTTCAGGAATATATGAGACATCGGTGCCTATGATGATGTTGAAACCTTCATCGTTCACTTTTTCTTTTTTTTTAATTGCTTCTTTATGGCCCCTATCTCCCCACTCTAGGCTCTTAACAATCGATTAAATAAGGAAAGGTAGAGCGACATTTGAAGTGACGTTTTGCATCAACAGGTTGAGGGGCTTTGTATCTACATCAGTTGCTACCACGAGGTCAGCAGATCTAATAGCCACCATCGAGGAGATGCATTTACAACCACAGCCTATAACTCCAAAACTTTTTTTCCTGAAACAATGTTTGGTTTTCTAGCTTGACGGTGGCCATCAATTGAGCTGATTCCCAAAGCATTAACCCAGTTGCCTTTGCGTGTGTGTTGAGATTCTTTGGACAATACTCTAATGCTAAAGTTTTCCCCGTTAAGACGGACATGGAGACCTCAGTCAGCAAATAAATTATTTAAAAGGTGAAAATCCATTGATAACTTGAAAGCATATACAATGAGAAGAGGCAGAATACCTCATTTCTTGATCCATAATATGCAAATATAGACAGCATTACTAATAAGAGAAACCTTTACCTCCTTTCAGCAGAAGATGAAATTACAAACATCTCAGCTGCAACCCCTTCAGATATATCAACCTCAATATGCTCAACAGGCTCCTTTGAAGCATCCAATGACATGTTGGATTCAGTATTTTCTTGACTGGGGAAGTCAACTTCAGTACTGCCTGGATTGCTGCCAGAAAAGTTCTCAGCATCTGAAGGGTAAAATACAGCTTGGATCCATCATCTGAAATGAATTGCAACAAGACGACAATCATACCAACAAAAGCAACAGGACACTTCTGAAATCAACTTTGAAAGTGAAAAACATACCGATTTATTACCAACTCTCTAGATCGATTCTCAACTTGTCTGTTGGCCTCAGATAGACTTGGTAAGAACTCATTAAAGAATAGAATGCACGCTGCTTTGAAAAAGGAAAAAGAAAAAGAAGCAAAGAACAGAGCGTCAAGATTGACTCATTAAGAGGAAAAAGAAAAAGATAGCATCCACAAACAGATCGCAGGAAGTGACAATGCCATCACCCTGACATAAAAGTTCTCGCTAATCATTTGATCCTTGCAAGCGAACCTTTCCTGTCAGCAAAACAGGTAGACACAGGAAACTGTGTAAGTTTTAGTAAAAGAAGCGTGAGGCCGCACTAAAAAAATTGTCGGCAGATTTCTTTTCTAGACAATAAATGCCATACTGAATGAGCAACCGGAGCAAGATTTTTTTTTTTGGTTGAACAACCTGAGCAAGATCACTAGTGGCATAATCATGGAACAGAACGTGACCCTTTGGCTGGAAGCAGCAACACTACATAGTAGTTATATCTCCTCTCAGGATAGTAACTTGACCGATTAGAAATCAGTTTATCACCTATTTAATTCTGAAAAACAGGAAGGTCTCCTGCCTTGGGAACCCTTCTTATATTCTGCAAAACTAGATGCATTTTTCCCTGGAGACACTGCAGATAGCACAAATATCTGCTTTAGGTAACTGATCGAGCAAACTCTAGATTAATGGCTTAAGTATGAGCTAGCAATAGCAGTTCATTAAACTACCAAGACGTACTGAAGTTAGGTCATTACTTCCTTCTAATTACCATGTCACAGCGTCAACGGAAGATGGTGGAATTTGCAGGCTCAAGTCATCAACGGTCAAATCACAGGCAAACGGGCCAATTTGTGTTTCTTTGAAGTCTTTATGCATCTGTATTGAGCATAATAAAAGGTAAAGCAATGCTAAATGTATCCTGGACCACGTCCATCTAACAAAAGCAAGATTCGATTTCTCTCAAGCGTTCATGTTGCTATTAACAAATCCTAATAATTTTCATCGTTTGAATTAAAATATAGCCAAACTTTTCGAGCCTCGATCTATTTTGAATTTAGTTTTGCTCCTTTGGCCTCTCATTTATGGCAAGACATGCGTATGATGTCGTGAACAGGTCCACCGCTTGGAGAGGATTTGGGACAATTCGGAAGGCGTCCCGCTAAATTGATAAGGGATATGCACGAAAACACATCCACTTGAAAAATATCCCTATTGACTCCTTTTCTGGCAGTGATAAAGTTGTCCATAAGTCTAAATTTTAATGTATCTTTTGATTTGTTAACTAATTCGGGATTGTGGGAGACAAAGGAGATTATGGCCATGATTAAAGGCGACATAAAAGGGATGCTCAATATGGGAGTTTTAGGTGTGCTTTTATCAAGCCGTGATCACCAGAAACTCAATAGTTTCGATGATTAAAATTTAATTGTCAAATTTGACTTCAAATTAAAAGTAAATGAATTGATGTCACAACGACTTTGTAGTATTTGAACTACTAAAACAATGTGAAGATAATAGATTAGGAACAAATGATAAACGTATTGCATGAAACTTTATTGCATTACAACAGATGGCTTATATTCTTGGATGCCATGCTCCCTTGACGACTACAAACATAAACTTCTTAATGAAGATCCACTGAATAGAGCAAGTAAAAATTTTACAAATGGAAAGCTTTTTATAAACATAGGCCAGTGCCAGAACCGAGAAACCTAATCGATTTCAAGTTTGCATTCATAGTGCAAACAAAATCTAATCTAGATCAATCTATTACGAATAATATTCTCATCTTTGAAATATGATGCCTTGTTTGCTTGTGAATGCCTCAGTTGATGCTGTTTGTTGATTGGTTGTTGTGTATTCTTCGTGCTTGTTTATGCCTTGATTGCTTCTGCTTCTTTTATGAGCCATTCCATTTTGCGTCCTGATCTTTCCCTGCAGGAATCTTTAACTGTCTTTCCTTGCGCACTATTTTTGGGATGATTTGTAAATTCTCCTGAATCCTCAGCCATGGTCATCTCTTGGTCGACAGACTCTCCTTTACTTAACCTTTAACTTTTATTACATTTCCAGTCAATTTATCGTGGGTAAGAAAATCACGATCAATAAGTTCATCAGGCACTCCATCGATGAGTCCTATAGTCAATTGTAATGTTATGGCCTTAATGATTGATGAGTCTAGTAGGCATCAATCAATTGGACCCTATGGGTGTAGTGCATTTGTCATGACCCAGTTTTAATCATTAACTTCTTTATATTTGGGTCTAAACTTTGATTCCAATGTCAACTTAGAAAATCCTTTAAACAAGATCTTTCCTCACAAAGAGTGATTTAAGCCAAATTGCAAAAGTTTTGACTATTAGTTAACAAACGCGAATTGGGATATAAATTCTTAACAAATTCCAGCAAGAGCCAAACATGTAACGATAATATACATGGAACGGTTTAATTAACTACTTAACTAAATGGGGGTGAATAATGATACTTCTTGTATATACACATACATAGACGCCCTTCTCTTATACCTACATCTATAATATCTCACGCACACAATTATTCTTTATAAATATGGGCATATTTGTATAGGCCTTCTGTATTTTATGTGGTTAATTTTCCCTTGGCCAATGTTTTTTCTTGTCCTTCTGGCAAAATATTTTATCTGTCTGTGCATGCCCCCATTCCTTCGCCACCACCCGCAATACTAAAGAAAACATTTTGTCTAGTGCGAATGCAGCTCTCAAACCAAAAAGACAAAAGAGCCACTAGACAATGTTCAATGAATACAATTTAACATTCTCAATTTTTAAATATGTCCATTCCAACTGAATTTGCAAGACATGATTTCATTTATATCAGACAATGGAAGGTTGGGGTTAAGCCAACAAGAGACTTATCCCCACGATGCCACGTGGACACTAACTCTGCAAAGGTCATGCCATCATCAAGAGGCCTATCCTTGGCTAGTGGCCGAAAGTGAGAAAAGAAAGAAGAGAGGATAGAATCAGAGAAGAAGATGCCCATGATGCCATGATCACCACACCGGATGTTGGACTAGGGTTAAAGGAGTCGCAATGGCCGAAGCAAAGATCAGATGCTTATCTCTATCAATAGTTTAAATTTCTTGGTGAAGCAAGTGTCTGTGTGAGTGTGTGTTGTTGCTCCTTCTCGAACAAAATAATTCTAGTGATAGCAAGCAAGCATAGGATCTATTTAGAATAAGAAAATTCCCAATGTGATTGAGGCTATGCAAGGTCTTCCATATCATTTCTCCACTATAAAAGGGAAATCTAAATCTCCTTTATCCACTTTGCTAGAGGGAAGTTGCTTTAGTGTGTCTCAATGGGGATTTGCAATTCGTATCAACTATTAGTGTAAAGTATATTTATATGAGCGCTGTTTATCAAGTGACACAAGCATTTATTGAAGATCGATAATAATTTATTGCGGTCACCATTATAGCAGAAAAATCAGTTCCTGCCATATGGTACAAAAATCTGATGAGTCGTATACTCTAGTGCCACTTATTATCATCAAAGAATATGATAGTTCAAATGAATTTTAAAACAGATAGGGACTTGTTTCATACTTGTTATCGATGTTTGTAAGTGACCATCTTAATCTAGTTAGATGGAAAAACGGTCAAGATAAAAGATGACCATAATCTCTTGTTTTGAAAAGTATAAATGTTGAATTTTCCCAACGGTTGCTCATGAAACTATTGAAGGTAATTGGAGTGAGACAAAATAAATTTCAAAAGAAAAAAATGATGCAACATCTCTTAATTGGTAAATCTATTGTACCAAAGTCGGATGGAAGAAAGGATGCAATAAAGCCTAGTGAGTGTTTGATCACCTAAATTCTTAACTTTACTACTTTAAGCATAAAATCCTGAGGACAAAACCGATGCTCAGGATGTGTGGGGAATTTAGGAAAGACAAAACGTCCCACAAAAGCCACGCGTTGGCTGTGATCGGTAGGAACAATGTCAAAGATTCTTACGCTTTATATTTCCCAAACGAGTTAATCATTTAATTATCAGAAGGCATATATACTACGAGCCGCTTTATTCTGCGCCGCATAATACATGTCGACTTGAACAAAGGGATTGGACCCTTTTCCCTTTGTTGGAGAAGGTGGGGTCGGATCAACGTTAGGGATGTTTTGGTTTATTGTTTTCTGCTCCCCACGTATCCCAATAGCTTCGTGTTGTTCCTTCACAAAGGGAACATCCGATTCCTTACGTTGCATCTTTCTTGCAATAGCCATTCAAAGGATATAGTGGACATTCCGATGAGAAAATCTTGTGATTCCCAGAGTGCCAAAGATGGGTCTCTTTCCATTTTGATACCCGCTATGAGGTTCAATGCACATTTATTGTACGATAGTTCAAGCACATTTCTTGATACCCACTATAAGTAAAGCCTACCCCTGAGAACAGTTTTTGGTTTTAGAAACATTTTTTAGAAACATGTTTGTATATAAGTATATGTTTCTGAAAATCTAGATGTTGGATGTCAAAGTAAAAGTCATATTTTAAAGTGCTTAAAGCAAACAAAATCAACCACCGAAAACAAGGCAATACAAAAACTTTTGGCTGTATACAAATCTTGAAAATATTACCTAATATTTATGATTTTTTTTTTTTAATTTAGTGAGCAGGGCCACTGCTAGCATCCCTAGCATCATAGTTGCAGTACCTACAAATCATAATTTTGTAATACCGTGGGAGATTTTACAGGATGGTTGTTTTAAAAGTTTATGACTAAAGTGTGGAAATCTATAATAAGGAGATGGAAGAACTTGAAAAGATTTAAACTCATAATCTGCTTATTCAAAATTATGTAAAATTTTTGTGAACCATTGTCAATTATTTTAAAAACTTAAATTATTAGAAAAATGCGTGGTTTAGTATTTGAATACTTTACTAAGTTGGGCAAACCTATTAGTTACAAATTGAATTATTTATGTTATAATATTCGTAGAGTTTAGATCGTTGAAAAAGGAGTGTCAATTGTCAACTACCCAATGCAACCCTTGCCTTCTCCTTTAATTCAAGCTTGGGATCACCCAAGTGGAATGACTTACATACATAGATATCTATAACTTAACTTTCCTAGATAGTCTAGATTTTTTCAACTTGTATACTTGGATTTGGAAGCTTTCATTCTTTCTGCATGGGCTGCCCTTTCTCTTTGTTATAATTTGCTAAAGGGGAAGCCAAAGAAAGATTGAGTATTAATCATGGTATTATTGCGGCTATAGCTAAGAGATGTATCAAGTTGTACAACATTCTTGAAGATGGTCACACTTTCAAGCGGTAAAAATTCACCGTTTGATGTGGTACATGCGCATGGTCTCGAAAAGATGCTTTCAGGGAGAAAGGGAAAGAGGAAAGAAGTGAATGAATTACAATAATCATTTGAGAATGTTTTCTTTTTTAAGCACTCTATAATTACTAAAAGGCAGTAGCAACTGAAGTTTTATGGGTCATGCTATGGAAAGAAAAACGAAAACCATTTTCAAAGAGGAGTATACAAAAGATTATCCGGCCTTGTGGCATATGGTTTGGCCTTAGGTCAGTGTTTTATTGTAATGCGCGGACAACAAATGATGCATGACCATCGTCCTTTCTAGATCCTACAAGTCCAATGATGTTTGATTTTTTTTTCGGTCATTACAATGATGATTGACTACTTACTCTATTTTTGTTGGGCTTAATGAAATATTATAATGTATAAAGGTTTTCTATCTCATTATTATGCTGCAATTCGTGCCACATGCATGCAATCTCAATAGATTTGCCCAGTTTCTAATTTGAATAGACTGTAAAATATGATAAAAGAATCTAAAATTCCTGTTCTATCGGTATGTACCCACCAAAATAAATCTTCAGATTAATTCACCATTAATCTTTCTCGGTATTGTTATGGAATATGCTTCCAAAGACATACATGTGAACTGATGATGTGATGAAGTAAGAGGAAGACCACAAGGCAGGGATACAGTCGTAGTAGCTAGGGTTTGGAGAGAGAGGAGATAAGATTTAGAATCACAAGATGCATTGATAAACGGTAACTGAGTAAATGAGTCTGGTTTGATCTTTCTGGAAAAGAGATCAGATTCAGAAAAGATGAAGACTTCCTTCTCTTTCTCTCTCTCTCTCTCTCTCTCTCTCTCTCTCTCTCTCTCTCTCTCTCTCTCATGGACGATGATAATAAAAAAAAAATAAGAAGAGAATGGGAAGGGGAACCCACATTTATTCCCTCCCCGTCTTTCTCCATCTATATAAAACCCCATGTGTACAGCTTCTTCATCTCATCAGCAAAGCCAAAGCCTCTAATTGTACACTAATGGAACAGTAACAAGGGCGAGTTTGAGAGTGCAGCGTCAAAATTAGGGTTTTTAGTTTTATCTTTGTGCAAGTGAGGAAGGGAGCAAGCAATCGATGGTTGAATGGTTCTTGCGTTTGTTCCTCTTGAACCTTTGAAGGGTAAGGGAGGTGACAGAAGAGAGTGAGCACACATGGTATTTTCTTGCATGGTCATGCTTGAAGCTCTGTGTGCTCACTCTCTATCTGTCACCCTCTCTCTCTCTCTCTCTCTCTCTCTCTCTCTCTCTCTCTCTCTCTCTCTCGGGTATGGGTGTGGGTGTGTGTGTCTGTGTCTGTGTCTGTCTGTGTCTGTGTCGTTTTAATCTTCATGGTTGTCTTTTAGGATTAGGAAGTCCGACTTTCACTTCACAGAGAGAGAAGTTGTAAACATGTGATGGGGAATGAGTGAAGGGGCCATCATAAACTCTTCTGCTTCCTGTACATGTATGCTTTTTTGACTACTGATGCCTCTTCTGGGACTGCACAGGTTGTAAACATGTGATGGGGAGTGAAAGGGCCATCCGGAATGATCGGGCATAAAGCGTTTCTAGTTAAATCCCAGAAATATTTACTGGTTCCCCGGGGGAATATGTTGGTCTAGCAGAAACAATTAGAGGGTCTAAATTGATCAGTCGCTTGGATTTAATCCAAAAAAGTCTTCTGCTTCCTGTACATGTGTGTCTTTTGACTGCTGATACCTCTTCTGGGACTGCACAGGCCGTTACTAACTAGTGTTGCATGCTGCATCACCATCCCATTCCATCTGTAGGAGGTTGTTCAGAATGGCTGCAGCAATCTCTATTTTACTAATGTTCTTTTGTATTTTTCTTTGTTAAAAATTTGGATGTATGTGTGTGGGTGCATGTGGTTTTGATATGGATGATTGTTTGTGTTTTGAATTTGTGCAAGTGTGTGTAGGTTATGATTTGTAGAGGACGGACAAGGTCCGAGTTATGATGATTGAAGGGACACAGTTTATTCAGCACAATATAGTTTGATGCAGGTGTTGGTGGAGGAGCATCTTGATATGGATTTTCATACTCACATTACATGAATGATTCTAAGCTCTATTTATGGGAAAATCCGCTGATATTAGACATGGGACAATCTTCGCATGTTTTTCACCAACACAATTCTAGATTTTTAGACATTTCTATTCAACTTGGACACCACTCTTGACTCTTCTTCACCGCCTAAGCCTCTCTTTGACTTCCTTTTTTCTTCTTCAATAAGTTCTTGACTGCTGGAGTTTGATAAAGAAAATTTGCTTCATTCTTTCAGCTGCTTGCCAATGAAAACGTGTTTCCCACGCATGTAGATTCTCTAGCTAGTTCTAGGATTTTCTCTGGTACTTTTCACAAAGTCTTCAAGTTCAACTTGGACTCTTCATCTTTTCTTCTAGAAAATTTTTCTGCCCATGTAGTTGGCTTCAACTTTGACAAGTAATTGTCTAGCTTTTTTGCTCAGTTTGGTGTGTGTTCATGATACTGTCCTTTTTCTCATGCTACAAGGAAAGAATGTTGTGAACAATCTGGTCTCAGGCCTTCTACTGAACATGTTTAATAAGGAAACATTCAATTTTCAAAGTATCAATTATGCATCTCACCAGAATAGTCAGTGCATTAAATATTTTTAAGTTTCACATTAAGCCTGTTTAACATGTCCAACTTTTTTAACAAAATACTTATTATATCGGGACCTAACTGTACTTTACAGTCACAGAGGGCTTGTTTTTTAATTCATCTTTGAATTGAAAAATGAAGCAGGTTGATGATATCCCCAGATCAGATGCAACAAAACAGTTTGGGCCAAACTCTCCTGGTGAACTGTGGAAGTGAAAGACATGGGATCAGTTTTTTAGTTTCTTATGTTTCGGTGGGTGCACAAGTTGGCGTATTTGCAGTGAAGAATGAACTGAGATCTCTGTCAAAGTCTTCTGCCGATTTCTTCCATTGTCTGTAACCAAAGAAGTTTCTTTCGACTGTAGCCAGATTTATCTTTTTAATGTTAGAAGTCACCCCCCGCAGATTAAAGTGCTCCTAATATCAAGAAATGCAATACCTGTTTTGCTAAAACAGAGTTCGACCATCCTAAGAACATGACAATATAATTGGATCGACCTTTTTCAATTGTCCATGGTATGGTAGGAGTTAGCCGAGTTGATAACTTGACGGAGTCAATTTTGCCTTGGGAAACATAAAGCAGCAAGTTCAATTCCAACTCGGCATAACCAAGGAGTTATACATTCGTCTTGGGTCTCTTTTGTCGCAATGTGGATGATTTGTGCATGACCAAATTCGAAGGTGAACATGATATGATATACTGAACTTGACCTACAATGTCATTCTAGATGGATCTATATTGAAAAAACCAAAGAACCTTACATATAATAGTAATCACTAAGCTCCTTTTAAGTGGGGCTTGTTACGTGAATTTCTTACAACATTGTGTTAAATTCCATGCCATTTTAGCAGCCAAAAAAAAAAAAAAAGCCTATCACCAATAAGTAATCAATGATCTTTCTTCACATTATCTGTTCTCGAATGTTTCTAGGAAAAGCTGCCCATGCATCGCAAGATCTTCAGGGGTTTCTGTGAGTGACCCTATTACTTCAAATTGGAGACCAGACGTACTGCAAGTCCTACTCCCACTAGTATTGGTATATGATCGAATTGCTTTCATGGAAGGAATGTATCCATTATGTCCAGTCGGGTCAGAGCCCTCAGGCAAGAAGAGGGTTTAACTTGTATCGATGCCTGGTCTTCTCATGACTTTGTCTAGAGCTTTTGATCCGAGGCTCGTTACTCTGGTTTGAAGCTTTTGTTTACTTAAAACTTCTTTGCATTTGTTTATAGCTCTATTCCAAAACGAGGCATTTGCAACTTTAGGCTTGCCTCAGTCCAACTCAAATCAAATTGTATAGAAAAGGCAAATTATAAAGTAATTCCCTCAAGAATTAAAAAAGCACATGTTTTAAATGTTGGCACTTATACAGCCACATCACCATAAGTTTCATAAACGTGTACAAAATCCAGCAACACAAATCAATGCAACTGAATCATTTTGCTCTCGAAGCCGAACATATTCTATTCATTACAAGAAATTTCCTTGGTTTTGTTTCGTGTGGCAAAACCATGTATTTAAACAAAATTCAATAAAAGAAGGGAGATGGCTCAAATCCGGTACCAGCTTTAACAAATATCTTCTCAAGACCCAAAAAGAACAGAATATGAACTCTGAAGATCATTGTCACTCAATCTGAAAATACATGATGCTTAATGCTTTACTAAAAGTATACTTGTCAATACCACTTTCAGCAAACCAAGAGCCGACAACTCCCTGAGATGAATTACCAGAAATTCCCACTGGCCACCTCTCTACTAGTTGAAAACCATACCGGGAAGCAGCAGAGAGTATAGATGGTTCATCAACTCGGCGAAAAACATGGCAGAGAATAAGTGCCGATGCCTGGTCCTCTTCATCGCCTCTGTTGGTTGAGATCAGTTCTCTTGCAGTGGCAAAAAGAGGCAAAATTGCTTCAGGAATATATGTCACGTCGGTGCCAATGATGATGTCGAAACCTTTGTCGTTCACTTCTTTGACTGCTTCTATATGGCCCCTATTTCCCCATTCCAGGCTCTTAACAATCAATTTATCAAGGAAAGGTGGAGCTATATTTGAAGCAACGTTTTGCATCAACAGGTCAATGGTCTTTTTATCTCCATCAGTTGCTACCACGAGGTCAGCAGATCTAACGGCCACCATTGAGCAGATGCCTCCACAACCACAGCCCAACTCCAAAACCTTTTTCCTGAAACAATGTTTGGGTTTTGGGCCAGAATGGAGGCCATCATTTGGGCCGATTCCCAAAGCATCAACCCAGTCGACTTGCATGTGTGTTGATACTCTCCGGACAATACTCTTATGCTAAAGTTTTCCTCATTAAGACTGACCTGAATTGTCTGAGAGGAAATAATAACAAAAACTAGTGTCACTGTTCAAGACAATAGATATGGAGACCTTCGTCTGCAAATAAATCCTTTCAAAGGTGAAAAAACCCGAAATCATATGCAATGAAAAGAGGCAGAATACCTCATTTCTTGATCCATAATATGAAAATATAGATAGAATTAGCAATAAGAGAAACCTTTAACTCGTTGTCAACAGATGATGAAATTCCAAACACGTCAGCTGCAACACCCTCAGACATATCAACCTCAATATTCTCAACAGGCTCCTTTGAAGCTTTCAATGATATGTTGGATTCAGTATTTTCTTGACTTGGCAAGTCAACTTCAGTACTAGCATGATTGCTGCTAGAAAGGTCCTCAGAATCTGAAGGACAAAATACGGCTTGGACCCATCGTCTGAAGTCAAATGCAACAAGATAACAGTCATACCAACGAAAGCAACAGGAAAATTTTCTGAAGCCAAATTAAAATTAAAAACATACCGATTCATCACCAACTCCCTAGATCGATTCTCAACTTGTTTGCAACACAGACCAATTTCCTTCACATCAAATCCATTGTCCTTGAATAAACTTGCTAAGAATTCATTAGAGAAATAGAATGCACGCTGTGTTGAGGAGAAAAAAGAAGAAGGAAAAGAGCATCAAGATTGGCTAATTAAGAGGACAAAAATAAGAGATAACATCCACAAACAGATCACAGGAACTGACAGTGCCATCACCCCTGACATAAAAGTTCTCGCTAATCATTTGATCCTTGCAAGTAAGCCTTTCCTGTCAGCAAGCAGTTCGACACAGGAAAATGCATAAGATAGAGCAAAAAAGGGTGAGCAGCTGCACTTAATAAATTGTCAGCAGAAAAGAAATTTCTAAATAATAAAAGGTTATACTGAAAGAGCAACCTGAGCAAGATCGCCGGTGGCATAATCACGGAACAGCACATGGCCCTTCGGCTGGAAGCAAAAACAGTACATTGCAGTTACAGCTCCTCCAGTGATAGTACTTTGTCTGATTAAAATCAGCATATTAGCAGTTTTATTCTTACAAAGAGGGAGGTGTCGTACCTTGAGAACCCTTCTTATATTCTGCAATACAAGATGCATCTTCTCCGGAGACACTGCAGATAGCACAAATATCTGCTTTACAATCAGCTAGTGAAACAGCATAACTAACTGACCAAGCAAACTCTGAATTGATAGCACAAAATATGAGATAGCAGTAGCAGCTCGTTAAGCTACCAAAATGTACTTAAGTAAGATCATTACTTCCTTTTAATTACCATGGTCACAATGTCAATTGAAGATGGTGGAATTTGCTGGTTCAAGTCATCAATGGTCAAATCACAGACAAATGGACTAATTTGATTTTCCTTGAAGTCTTTATGCATCTGTAATGAACAAAAAAGGTCCTGTCATTAAAGAAATGCCAAATGTATCCTGAACTATGTCAATCTAACAAATGCAAGTTTTAACCATATCCAATGACATATACATCCAAATTGTACATCAGACCTTCTGGAACTCATATTTGGATGGAACAACTAGCAGGGCTTAATTATCGATGATAAGAAGCTAGCAAATGTAGGTTTAGGGATCATATATTTGTAATTTGGCACTGACATCCAATTTTTCCCAAGAACCTGATCCTCACGCCCCCACACCCCCCTCCAAAAAAAAAAAAAAAATTGTCCAGCCCAGCAATCCAGCAGGTGGCATGTGAGCTCAGAAAACAGCGATCAGACCTTAAAGCAAACAAAGAGGCAGATAATGACAAGAAGAAGAAATCAAACCTTAACCAAATTAACAGCCCGTGGTGAGAAATCGCAGGCATGAACAAAAACATCTGGGTATGTAGCAACCAATGGAAATATAGTGTTTCCAGCTCCACAACCAACCTGCACAGACCATTAGCATCAATCTTGATTAATGCAACCAATAATTTAGACCCGACAAACACCATTTATCTGCAATGAAGACAAGTTCTCAACATAACAGACCAACACAAGAGTGAAAGATTTTATCCATACAAACCATGGAGTAATCTTATGATTGGAAAATTTATCGTATGTAATAAGTGTAACACCGTGTGCAGAAAATAAACACGGCACCAGTTGCTTACCTCCAAAATAATCCTCTTACCTGCTCCCTGACAAAACAAGAATCTGTTGAATCAAAAGCACTAAACAAAATCTCCACCATCCAATAAAACTCCAACTTTGCAAAGTGAATTACAGATAGCAAAAGCTTTCTCAACTCACAGAGAAATAGTGGCCCCATTCCTTGTCCAAGTAGTGCCGATCTTTGAAAAACTGTTGAGAGGGAGGGAGGGAGGGAGGGAGGGAGGGAGGTGACATTAACAAAACAAGCAACAATAGCTAAAGCAGCAAAGGGCACAAAGAATGAACTGAGCAGCTTGAAAAAAATAAAGTCATAACTTAACAAGCAGTACCAATGCTCCTATCAATTTACTTGCAGACCAATCAATCACCCAAAAGATCCAAACTTCAAACCAGACCAAAAACAATTAATAAAAAAGTCCATCTCAATCAGAAAGCAGGCACAAGAATTATGGCCAGAGCCAGCGAACCTTGTCCTGGTGTCTCTTGTAGAAGATATCCCAATACTTCTTAGCCTCTCTCTCGTACTTGTCTGCAGAATCAAAACGAACCCAGAAGAGAAAGATCGCATTTTAGCACCATTTTCAATCAGAAAAAAAGAGGCCACAGATTGAGGAGAAGGGCAGAGCGTTTGAGACCTCTCCAGAAAGGAAACTCCTGTGGCCGAAGTGGAGTATATCTGGATCTTGGGGTCGGGTTCTTGCTGCTCTGGACTCGCTTGGGCATCGGATGACATGGCTGGCGAGGCACTGCCTGGAGAAAAACTCTGTTTTCTTCGCAGATGAGGATCGGATTCTGATGGGCATGGGGATTTGGAGGCAGGGTTCTCAGGGTTTGGAGTCGGTTCACTGTGCAGTCGTCAGAAGAAGTCCTAGCTTTTTCATCCTTTTTTTTTTTTTTTTTTTTTGGGTTCGAATTTTCATCTTTATTTAAAAAATTCAAAAAAGTATGCCTCAAATTTCACTTAGTGGCCCCAAAAAAAAAAAAAAAAAAAATTACTTTTACCCGAGACAAAACCTCTTATTTTGAAAAGACCAAATTACTCTTTTTGCAAATTCCAGCCCATAAAACTCGAGCCAATTTCATAAAAAAACATGAACTTGAAAGTGTTGTCTCAAATCACTAAACTTTATTTTTCTAAAAAAAGTACGAACTTTAGGTGTTATCTCAAATCGACGTGAACTTTATTTTTCTTAAAAAAAAGTATGAACTTTAAATGTTGTCCCAAATTTGACCCGAACTTTATTTGAGACAAAATAAAGTAAGTCTATTACAAATAGGCTTCACATCTCTATTTAAATACAAGATGCACATGCTTTTAATATTTAATCTTCTACTTTCAACCCAGCTTCGACATTGCAAATAGCTTGCCAATTGTTAATTAATCTAACGACCTTAGCTATGTGCCTCGTCCCCTAGAACGAAGCTGCTGAATTATTTTTCTCCATGAAAATCATCTGTAAAGTTCACCTCATTGGAAAGCAGACATAAATTTAACACTTTCCTCAGACACTCGAATGCAGCATCGTTTTGCTATGTTAGATATTATTACTGTTGACATGGAAATGCCACATCGAATGATCGTGGAACGAGGGTTAACGGAAAGCGGATTTAGGACACAAGTGAAAGTTTGTGCTTTTTTTTAGACAAAATAAAATTCGGGCCAGATTTGGGACAACACCTAAAGTTCGTGTTTTTTTTTAGACAAAATAAAGTTCGGGCCAGATTTGGGACAACACCTAAAGTTCGTGCATTTTTATGGAATTAGCCCCATAAAACTCACACAAAAGGCTAGTCTTTATCATCCCAATTTTATTATAGGTTACAAGGTATGAATATAAATATAAGTGATGTTCATATTTATAATCATCAATCCGAAGACTAATTTGTGATAAATTTCTCTAATTGGGGACGAAGGAACACATGGCCCTAAAATTTGACTAAACGAGCAGCAATAATTGGGATGTCCATCAACAATTTCATAATGAGCCCATTAGTGGAGGAAAAGATGCATATGCTACATGGAGTAAATGCAACTGTCCTTGAACTTTTATAATACTAGTGTGGACTTGTATTTAAATATGAGTTACTATGGCTCTAGATATTTTCTTGATGGTTTTATTGTATTAAATGTTAACTGTAGTAATGTTAATATTTGTTATTCCATATTTACATCTTTTAACTTCTGTGATAATGATGTGAATGTATGGCACATGCTAAACTTGATCATATTGGCCAATAACAAATGAATAAATTAGCCAAAGAGAACTTATTAGGCAATTTTAATAAAGTTGATTTGTCTATTTGAGGACAAGAATAGTTCAAGTACCATAATTTTCGTACAGCATTCACTTAAGCGCCATAATTTTTTTTTATCACTTGACTGCCATCGGCAATTTAGATAGTCGGAAAATCCAACTTGGCATTAATTGATTATATATAGGCTAGCTTGACTCGCCAAAAATAATCCAATTAGCAAATACTAAATGAAACGGCATCATTTTGGCTCTATTGGTAAAAATTATATAATATATGTACGGAAAATGATTTGCAACTCGCCAAATCCTCTGTTTTTTTTTTTTTCCTATTCTTCTCCATGGTTGAGTCGTGGTTTCTCAACCAAGATTTAAAAGGAGCAAAATTTTTGGAAGAGATGTTCAAGCGAGGAACTTGAAAATAGGGGAAAACGTGATTTGAGAGAAGGAGTTGATTAATTAGGAAAGCTTAAAAGTGAAAGGTTATTGAAAATCAAAAAGAGGCTGAACTAGGAACAAGATGAGTTGGCAAAATAGATGGAAAAAAGGAAAAAAAAAAAAGCAGTATTACTTGAGAAGAGATCTTTAATGCTGGGGAATTTCCTCCTAATGCAGTTAATATGGCTTCTCCATTACCTTATTTCTCTGTGATTTGCAAGATTCCAGCAAATACCATGGCGATTTATGTCATAAACCTAACAATTTCTTTGCGATTCCTCCAAATCAAGCGTAACTCCTTATATCACACCGTTACACTTATCATCATCTCAATCTCACCTAAGCCGATTCAACTAGTCCCCATTTTACTATCTCGTAAGCTTGAAATGTCCATTGTTGATCTCAAGATTGAAACTCTTTGTTGTAAAAGTGTTTCCCTTTCTAGAATTAGGGTTTAATTGTAAAATGAATGTGGGGAAGAAAGGGCCAAAACGACATCATTTTTGCCCTTTCTTGTCACATAAATCGAAGATTATTCAAGTCAAACTTAAATATCTTTTTAAAAAGCCACGTGGTAATAAAAAATTAATTTGAAATGTGATGTAGGACAATTCACCGGAATTGGCATTCAAAGTGAACGATTTTTCACTGATTTGACACTTAATAGATTAAAAAAAAAGGGGATAAGTACACTAATGGTGCTATAAGTTGTGTACGGCGCTCACTTTGGTGCCAAAAGTTTCCGTCGGATCACTTAAGTGCCAAATCGGAGGAAAACGCTCACTTTGGTGCCACCGGCGAAAGATTCCGGCCTCCGGCGAAAGATTCCGGCCAAAATGATTTTTAAAAAAAAAATCGATAAGCCTTTAAATGGCGTTGTTTTCGGTCCTCCTTAAGAAAACGACGTCGTTTTGCCGTCCTACGTGGATGGCTTCATGGAAACGACGCCGTTTAGCTTACTTGGGAAGAAATTAGGGTTTTGGGGTCGAAGCCGTGGCCGTCGTCGAGGTTGGGGTCGGAGTCGGGGTGAAGGCTGCGGCCGCCGAGTGGCCATCATCGAGGTCGGGGTTGGGGTCGGGGTCGGCTACGGCCGTCGAGTGGCCATCGTCGGGGTCGGGGTTGGGGTTTGAGCCGCGGTCGTCGAGTGGCCATCGTCGCGGTCGGGGTTGAGGTCGGGGTCGGAGCTACGGCCACCGAGTGGCCATCGTCGGGGTCGGGGTCGGGGTCGGGTCGAGGTCGGAGCCGCTGCTGTTGAGTGGCCATCGTTGGGGTTGGGGTCGAGGTCGGGGTCGAAGCCGTGGCCGCCGGCGCAAGGACCGTCGAGGACGGCGACGGCCGGAGATTAGGGTTTTGAATTGGGGGAGACATCAAACGGTGTCGTTTTGGTATTTGGATGCTGACTCACCTCTCCGACGAGCCACGTCGGCGTCAAAATTAATAAAAAAGGCCACGTCGGATTTCCGGCCAATTTCGTCGGAGTTGGCACCAAAGTGAGCGTTTTCAAATTTTTTGGCACTTAAGTGATCCGATGGAAACTTTTGGCACCAAAGTGAGCGCCGTACACAACTTATGGCACCATTAGTGTACTTATCCCAAAAAAAAAGTTATGACACTTAAGTGAATGCCATATAAAAGTTATGACACTTATGTCGTTCTTATCCTACATAATTGCAAGCATTGCCTAGCAGGAAAAATAATAAGGAAACCATTTACAAAATGAACAAGAGCTGAGTTTTCTTTACAATTAATATCTTCTAACATTTATGGTTCAATGAATGTAAGAGGAAGACATGGGATTGTATATTTCATCACATTTATATATGATTTTACTAGATTTGGATATATCTATTTGATTTTTCATAAATCTAAAGCATTAAGTTGCTTTAAGAAACTTATGAGCTTGGTTGAAAAACAATCAGATAAGAAAATAAAAGAGTTAAGATCCGATTGAGGTTGAAAATATTTATATGATGAATTCAAAAATTTATGTGATGAAAAAATAGAAAAACAATTATCCATTCCATATACTTCTCAATAAAATAATGTTGTGGAAAGGAAAAATAGGACCCTATTAAAAATGGTTAAATCTATTATGGTACAAGCTAACTTACCAATCACTTTTTAGAGTGATGTTTTGTTAATTGTTACCTATACACTTAATCATGCATCTTCAAAATCAGTCACTTTTACTCCATATGCGTTATGAACAAGTAGAAAACTTCATTTGAGTTTTCTTAAACCTAAGAATGTGCTATCTGTCGCGACCCGATCTCGCCGCCCCCTCGAAAAGTATCCAAGGTTGGGAAAGGTCGGGTTTAGGGATACTTGATCTCAAGATTGCGAGCTCTCCCAAGCTCGTACCCCGCGTGACAGTAGGTTTATTATGCGATCTAGGTATTTAACAACCTAAGAATATACAGGAGTCGCCACTAGCCTCAACTTTGGGGTCAGCTAGAAACCCAATCGAGGTCGGGAGTGTTCCCTCGATTTCTACGCAACCAGATATCTAGGTTCGGGGACTTGGGTTACGCTAATATTGTTATTAACGCCCTTTCGGTACCTAAACAGTATGTTGTGTTTTTCATAACATGTCCATGCATTTCTTTTTACATTTTTCAGGATCATCAATTCCTAGACTAAGTGACCATGCGTGGTTGATCATTTTCATTCTATTCTATTTCTGATAAATGAAAGGAAATCAAACAATGAAAATGAAAATTAAATTGCAAGACATGAAGTAAACAATCAAGATAAAACAGTAAACCTAATCATGCAATTCTAAAGAATATAAAAGAAAACAATCGAAAGAAAGAAAACCCGCAACTCGTCGGGCTTTATACAATGCATAAAACCCGAGACATATGTCAGGAAAATGAGCATTACATGATAACAGTCGGAGTGGACATCGACCTTCACCATGTTCACGCCTTCTCCATCTTCGGGATCCTAATCTAAACCTAATCTAATAAACCTATAACTAGGTATATGCAGTGGAAGGAAACAAACAAACATATCAAAACATCAAAGAACAGGACATTATTAGTGTTCAAAAATGGTAACTAAAGTCATGAAGTCCTTACACCAAATTCTAAGTGAAATCCCAAGATTTAGCATCATTATGTATTACACCTAAATCATCTATCTAACGATCACACACAAAGCATATAACATGACAAACATTCAAGCCACATGACCTTGGTCCTCAATCAACCCAAAACAATGAATAAACCAACTAAAGATCACTTATTCCAAAACATGCACCATTGAATTCACTCAACATATGTATTAAAGGCAAACGGAGCAATCAATGTGTAACCCACATGGTACCTAAAACCGTTTTGTAGACAATTAATAAAGGATGGCATTCCATGAAGGAAGCACCTCAAGATTCCTAACGCATGAATTTCTAAAAAATATTAAGAATATGAACAAGTCAATCAAGAATAGATCATAGCATGTCACACCATCATTCTACAACATATTGAAAGCAATTTGGACAAATCTACTATTTCATCTTAAGACTAACAACAACTAGCCACAGAAAAGACAGCATTGCAGTTCAAGACAAATTCCAGATTTCAAAGCTCAAATTGAAAAAAGGAAAGGCGGGGCAAATGATGGGCAAATTGGACAAACTAGGCATCATTAGAAAGCTTAAGGTGTCCTTTACGAATTCCTATTAGGTGACAATTGCAATTTAAGTCTTTTTCTAGCTCAAGCAAAGCCATTTGTATAAATGGTCAGATCATATCATAACAAGCAGAACACATCAGCAGATTAGTGCTCTTTGCAAGAAGCATCAAGCAGGGCAAATGATGGCCGATTCAGGCATGCAATATGTCATTTTAAAGCTTGAGATGCCTAGTACAATTATCTAGAAGACATTAAGTCCTAATAACATCATCTACCATTTCATATCAAGTGATTTACACAAAAGGTCATCTGAAATAGAGAGACAAACATTTGGCAGATTCTGGACCAGACTTTGGACAGACAAAAATCATATTAAATGAAGTCATATTATGGCATTCTATAGCTCATTGGAAAGATAATCGAACCATCTTTAACCTATATGAAGACTTCGAACACAAAAAACCACAACGACCAGCTCATATCAAGTCATTTGCACAGAAGGTCAGATCAGCGAAAGAAACAGAATATCAGAGCAGAACAACTTTTCAACCAAAAAAAATTACTGCAGAACCAAATGACGTCCTCTCAGGGCATGTGAACTATCAAATTGAAGCTTGAGAAGTCTATTTTCTATGTCTAAAAGGGCTCAAGACCAGAAAGCCTCATCTATCACCTCATTTAAGTCAAAACAGAAAGTCTATCACAAAGACACGAAATTGCATATTAATAGAAATCAAACTCAATCAACCTCAAGTTCGTGATCATTGATCATCAAATTAAGGCGCTTATCAATGTGTACACACATACATCATTTGCGCTATTCTTCTCATTACAGAACATGTAATTCATATTCACTCTTGGTGGACAAAATCAGAACATGCTGAGCATCCAAATCAATTCATTTTACTCAAACTTGGAGAAAAAATGTCGCAATCAATTTCAGTTTTCGTACATGCAATTCTTGATCACCACTTAAGATCAATTATCAAATAATTGTTGTGGAATGAGGCCAATGAAATGGACTAAAGCTGAGAATGAAAAATGAGCAGGGACCAAACAAGCAGCGCACAACAGAGACTCGACGAGCAAAACAATAGCTCAATTCAAAGGCCCAATGAGGAGATCAAGGTCTATCAAAAGTAGAACAAAGCAGCAAGGCAAACATACAACCAATGTTGATTCTTCATGTCTTACATTGAGACTATATAACATTCATGCATTACATATACACCTCATTTACACAAATCAAATCGAAAGAGGTACAAAAAGAAATGAACAAATCACGATTGGGGATACACACAACCAAATCAAAAAAAAAAAAATGCAGCTTGCCTACCATGCAAATGCCATTCATGGCCACGAATACCACCAACCTTCAACTTTGACAGCTGAGAACTAGTTACGCAGAAGCATAGCATGCGCACAAAAAATGTCGAAACAAAAACATACAAAGAAAAAGGAGGCGGTAGACATCTATCAGAACTTATCTGACAAACTGCGAACCCAGAAACACATAGAGGACTAAGAACAAAAGCGTAGATTTTACTAAGGCATTTCCCCAAACATGTGATATGATATGCATTTCCATCAAGGAGTTTATACAAGAATATGAATCAACGATTCACTTTTGTTTCCATCACAACAACATCAGAGCAAGCTTATTTTAGGTCGATCATGTTATTTAAGCACATCCTAATCTATGCCATCGTAATCGTTCAAATAGAGCACGAAACACATACCTCAAAAGTGTAGATGTCGAGTGATGGGATTGAAGAATGTATATCCGGAATCGTCAATGCCACCACTGTCGACACGAATCTAAGCCTTGTACTTTGAGCGACCGCCCAACGAGTCAGATTCGGCGCGCGAGAGAGCAATTGAGAGGGAGAGACACCGATCCGGCCGATCAAATCCGACGAGAGAATCCCCGATCGAGAGAGTCACTGATCGAACTCCAGAGAGAGAGCGAGAGCCGGGCGAGAGAAAACCTCCTTTGATCGAGCAATCCTACCTTCGATCGACTTCCGAAGCGAGCGATTGAGAGAAAAGAGGATCCGCCGAGTGAGAACCGGTAGAACGAGAATGAAACTAAACTTCTCTCGCAATCCCGATGCCGGCCTTCGATCTCCGATCTTCGCTAATGAGAGAAAACTCTAGCCTTCTCGCTCGACGGAGAAACACCGGAGACGAGGCGGAAGCTTCCTGCAGTGGACTGACACGCAAGGTGGGGATTTTCCCCAAGGAATGGTGGATTTCTATCGAGATTACCCGAGGCTAGGGTTTCGAGATCTCCATGGAAGTTCCATCCGGCGGTTATAGAGAGAGCGAGGAGCGAGAGAGAACCCCTCGAGCGAGAGCCTCCCCCCGAGCGTCCTCGTGCGCGAAAACCCCGGAGAGAGAGAGAGAGCTTGCGGGCCCCAGGAGAGAGAGACTGTTCGGCCAAAAACCCACCGCGAGAGAGCCCCCACCGAGAGAGAAAAATAGCCCCATTTTCTATTATTTTTTCTTTCTTTTATTTTTTTTTTTTCTCTCCATTTTTCTTTTTGTTTCCTTTTTTGTTTTCTTTTTGTTTTTTTTTCTTGTTTTCATTCTTTTTATCTTTTCTTTTCTTCCTTATTTCTATTTTTTTTTTATCTTTTCATTTCAAACAATTTTTTTACTTTTGCAAATTATTGTTTAAAATGTCGACGAAAAATTTCGGTGTCCAGCATGCCCTCTCTTTGGGTGGGAGCTCGAAGAGGTTCCACTCAAAGACAAAATTGATACCTGAAATTTTTAGTTGACTCGGCTTTGAAAAATAGAAGACGACAAAAGCAATGATGGTTGGTTAGGACGTACCTGATACTTACCTTTGCTCATCAAGGTATCTGAACTCTTGTTGGGGTTTATTCACTCTATCTCTGTTTCTCTCTCTCGTGGAATGGAATGAAGACAATGAAATCACTAAGTGGAAAAGGAATGGCTTAAGGATAACCTACAAACCATATGGTTTACCGGGAGAAAGGTTTAGATCGGCGGGTGTGGGATAAAAGTCTCGTGTAAAATCGACTGGATGTGATGTCTCACCGTGTAAAAACGGGTTTCGACTGGGAAAAATGTCTCACCGTGTGGTTTAAGGATGACTTAGAACTTAGTGGTTTAAGGATGGACCCACGAACCTAAGAGACAAGGTTTAAGGATAACCTGGAACCTAGTGGTTTAAGGATGGACCCACGAACCTAGTGTGGTTTAAGGATGGACCCACGAACCTAGTGATTTAAGGATAGACCCACGAACCTTGTGTGGTTTAAGGATGGACCCACGAACCTAGTGACAAGGTTTAAGGATGACCTGGAACCTAGTGGTTTAAGGATGGACCCACGAACCTAATGTGGTTTAAGGATAGACCCACGAACCTAAAAGACAAGGTTTTAAGATGACCTAGAACTTGGGGACAAGGTTTTAAGATGACCTAGAACTTGGGGACAAGGTTTTAAGTTGACCTAGAACTGGGGACAAGGTTTAAGATGGACCTAGAACTTGGGGACAAGGTTTTAAGTTGACCTAGAACTAAAAGACAAGGTTTTAAGATGACCTAGAACTTGGGGACAAGGTTTTAAGATGACCTAGAACTTGAGGACAAGGTTTTAAGTTGACCTAGAACTTGGGGACAAGGTTTTAAGATGACCTAGAACTTGGGGACAAGGTTTTAAGTTGACCTAGAACTTGGGACAAGGTTTTAAGTTGACCTAGAACTTGAGGGACAAGGTTTTAAGATAGAACTTGGAGAAGGTTTTAAGATAACCTAGAACTTAAGAGACAATGATATGGTTTAGGATGACCAAAAACCGGTTCACTAAGGAACAAATATTTTGAAAAAGAGTTTCAAGATTACTTGAGAGCCAATCTTGCGAAATAATGCCAATTGTCAAATCCTTTCAGAGAGGATTTTAACAAAATGAGATTTGATTAACCATCTAAAGGTTAAGTCAAATATGCCAAGTGGAAATATCCTAATCAAAAAAGGTCTTTCATACTGACTCTCAAAAAGGGCTTTTGTTCCCAACCATTGATATGGGAAAACTGTTTAATCCTCACTAGAGAAGTCTCACTCAACCTATGTCTATGGCTTGCGGAAACGTTCACAGTGAATACAATCCATTGATCAAAAGGTCTTTTAAATGGACCGTAATTATAGCTTGGTCATGGGCTTACACAAAGGGTATGCACTTTGAGGCCAAGAAATGAATATTCAATCAATATCTTCATCGAGTTTACAAGTCAAGAATCTTGAAGATAAGATAAGATAGGATTGCTTCCACTCCTTCTAGCGGTAGCTCCAATGTGATATTCTCATTTCAACTCGAACCATCCCAATCGGAAGAGACTTCGGATAAGGGTTGTAATGTTGGTTCGGGTAAGGCTTAGAAATGCTTGAAAAACTTTCAGATATCAAAAGGTTAAAAAGTGAGTGATTATCTTGGCATCATTACCATCACACGACTTCTCAAAAATTTGACTCTTGAAATTTAACCTATCTCGAGAGTCCTTTGGGTAATTTGTCTTGAGACATGAGAGCTTTGCTCTTCGTTCTAATGATATTGCTTGCACTACATGTTTTCTCTTGCAAGATATTTCTTTTGTTTTTCAATGAATGATCTTTTGCATGATCATGGATTTCGCTCTTTTTTGCACTCTTGCTTTTCTTTGCATTTTTTTTCATGGGCATTGGCCTTGTTTTTACTAGGCACACTGCTTTTTCATGCCCCCTAGTTTTCATTCTCTTTTGAGCATTTAGGATTCTCGAGTGGCATTTACAAACATTACCAATATTCTCAATTTTGTTGGTAAATCATGTGCCTTGCCCCAGTGTGGGGAGATAATCATCACCTGGGGTTATGAAAGAATTTGCATATGGCTCAAATTGGCTAAGCAAAGGATAATTGTGTTTGTGGTAGTGAACAGAATGCTCTTCGTCACTTTGGGATGCTTCGAGTCTCGATAAGAAATCACCTGAAGCTAGCACAAGAAGATTGATACAAGTGAAAGCAATAAAATCTTTCTTAATCTTTTGCTCCGTAATTTTCAACCAAGACCCCCTATTTTGCCCCAATGTGGGGTTGTTCTTGACAGGGTTATTTTGGAAATACTCCCTATTTGGCTCAAAGTGGCTTGCAAGGGATATCAATAGTGTTTGGAATTAAGAAATGAAACGCCTTTATCATTTCAAATCATGTATTCACCGTGAATGAATCCTATGCCCTAAGACATGGTTCTTTCCACTCAATTCTCTCATAGTGTATGAGGACGTGTTTGGTAAAGGTGTTGCCTCTCATCATTTTAGGCACTACCACCTGGCATATTTAACAATCCTTTTCGGGTTTTCCAAAGCACACTTTAGTTAAATTCAACTCCTTGGGGAAATGAAAATATAATAAAATTTTGTCTGAAAGGACATGTTTCCTTAACCCTACTGGGGAGATTTTTTGGAAGTAAGATTGGACAACATTTGTAGACAGAACAAGCTTTGCTTAGCACATGGGTTCATTTCTAGAGCTCTAACTGTACTTCTAGAATTCTAACCGACTCTTTTGGCATTCTAAAGGATAAGGTCACTTCTAAGTTCTAAAGAAGAATGGACACTTTTGAAAGTTTTGCATTCTTGAGATGAACCTCTTGCGGATAGGTAGAATCTTTCATAAGAGATCCTACAAAATGAACAAACATACAGATGCAATATGTATGCATGAAAATGCATGATGCAAACATCCTAAAATGGCTCGGATTCAATCCAAAAATGGCTCAAAGGCCTTTCACTTTATTCATGGATAATACTTCTTGACAGCATCAGCATTTACAGGTCTTGGCAATTCATGACCATCCATTTCTACAAGGATTAGTGCCCCACCAGGTAGCACTTTCTTTACAATATATGGACCTTCATAGTTTGGAGTAAACTTCCCACGAGGATCTGGAATAATAGGTAAAACCTTCCTCAAGACAAGATCGTTAATCTCAAAATGTCTTGGTCTAACCGTACAGTTAAATGACCTAGCTACTCTCTTCGATAGCTTTGTCCATGGCATAAAGGCTTTTACCCTCTTTTCATCAATCATATTAAGTTGTTCAAATCTTTGTCCCATTCAGCTTCAGAGAGCTTGATTTGAGAAAGTACCCTCAGTGAAGGAATTTCCACTTCCACGGGTAGTACAACTTCCATCCCATAAACCAATGAGAACGGTGTTGCCCCAGTCGAAGTACGAATTGAAGTTCGATAAACAAAGCATATGGCAACCGATCATGCCAATCACGATAATTTTCCACCGTTTTGGCTAAAATCTTCTTGATGTTCTTGTTTGCTGCTTCCACAGCTCCATTCATTTGTGGGCGGTAGGGAGAAAAATTCAAATGGCGAATGTGGAATTCTCCAAGTAAATCATCGCTTTAGGAACTCCATATCGGGCGATGATATCACGATGACGGATGAATTTTGCCACACTTTTGCAGTAACATGGAGTATAAGAATTGGCTTCAATCCATTTGGTGAAGTAATCAATGGCTACTAAGATAAAACGATGTACATTCGATGCTTTAGGATTAATTGGTCCGATGATGTCGATGCCCCACATTGAAAAAGGCCAGGACTTGGACATTTGATGTAGCTCATTAGGAGGAGCATTGATTTTGTCTCCATAGACTTGGCATTGATGACAACACCTCACATGTTGAATACAATCGACTTCCATGGTCAACCAATAGTAACCGAGCCTCATAATTTTCTAGCCAAAAGATGACTGTTCATATGAGTGCCACACTCTCCTTCATATATTTTTCAAGAGCCCAATTAATCCATTGGCATCCGCTTGAGAGAGACCTGCCCAATCTTGGTTTCTTTAGGGTTGTCTAAATCTCCCAAATTTACAGTGACCGGCTGTTCGGTGGTAGGAGGTTTGGACTCTTCATGTCTGCGCCATTCTTTTTCAATACCTCGAGGATCATCTTCATTCTTTGAGTCAGAATAATCGGGTTCGTCAAAGTCTTTTGAATGCGAATCCGAGCCATGCAAATGACTATCATGATGTGAAATGTCATGCTTGAGATGCAATTGAAAAATGGTTAGTATATATACATATAAATAAATGCAATGTATGTAAATGTCATGAAAAATTTGTTTTCAAATTCAAGATTTTTTTTTTTTTTCAAAAATTTATTGAGAACTAGCCCTCATGTCATTGGACGTCATTGTTCCACTAAGAAATTTTGAAACTATAGATCATGTGGAGGCTCAGGCCTCAAAGCATCAGCATATGACTGATTTGGGCCTCACACGTCTATTAACAAAACATGAATTTTATTGATATGCAAAAATTGCATTACAACATATATCATCTTGGATCTAGAAAGTTTATGATCCAGATTATTTACAAAGAACGAAATGACAGAATCGGGGAGAAATGAATGAAATTCCCTCGCAGGGGAGAAATGAATCGAATACAACTAAAAATTAAATGCAAGAATTAGAAACATTCCTTACACAATGGGAACTATGGGTTCTTCATTTCCATCGATAGCGCCAACCATGTTGACATCTTCAGAATGCTTTGGAAGGGGGTTTTGTTGGACATTCGGTGCCGAGTCCTTAAAAGTGAGCAGTTTTTTATCCAACAAATCCTGGATCTTATAACGAAGCATCAAACAGTTGTCCACATGATGACCTTTTTCACCCATATGATATTCACATGTCTTATTAAGGTCGAACCCGACAAACTTTGGCGGGTTATCCCTCGGGATCTCTTTTGCCACAAGATGACTTTCGATCGGCATTGGAAGTAGTTGTGACATGAGTCTAGGCAATGGAGTAAATTGCCTTTGAGGGGTTTTTCCTTTGCGCTCGAAGTTTCGAGAAGAATTCCCTACCTCCATGGCAAGTTTATGAGCCTGAAGGTTGTATGGCTTCTGAGAAGAGGAATTTTGTATGTAGGCGATCTCCACAGCCGATTCCTTATCTCTCTTCGGGGTATATCGACGGTTTGTGTTCTCCATCAACCTTCCTTCCCGCATGATCCCCTCGATGCGTTCTCCCAACTCTACAAATGTAGCAAAGTTCATACAAGTATGGTTGTACATCTTCTCAAAAAGATCACGGGGCATAGCTTGAAGTAGCAATTTCATGGTCTCTTTCTCAGATAATGGCGGTTTTACTTGAGATGCAGTGACCCTCCATCTTTGAGCGTAGGCCCTAAATGATTCAGTTCTTCTTTTCTCAACTTGAACTAATTCTTCTCGAGTCGGAGCGATTTCAGTATTAAACTTGTATTGCTGAAGGAATTCATCAACGAGATCTTCCCAAGTACGGATTTTCTCCATGTCCAACTCTATAAACCAGGTTAACGCAGGACCAACCAAACTATCTTGAAAAGAATTGATCAGAAGTGGGGGATTATCTGAATAACGAGCCATCTTGCCCAGATAGTACTTCAAATGAGTCTTTGGACATCCGATGCCGTCGTATTTCCTTGTGAACTCCGGCTCCTTATAAAATTCAGGGACCGTAATTTTGGCAAAGGGCGACAGTTTAACCCCTGCAACTGATAGCCTTGCAGCATGCAAAGGCGTTCTTCGATCTTGGCGAGGCGCCTTGCATTTTCTTCATCAAAGTGCGAAGTTGGAATCTCTTTAGATGGAGGCTCTGGACCGATAATTATCGGGATTGCAGTGGGGATCTCTTCTACAGGCCCTTTTGCCACAGGCTCTACTACCGGCACTTCAGGGAGCGCGGTAGGAATATTCATGGTAGAAGAAACAGGAGTTACAGATGTCAAGTTTTTGACCTGGCTAGAGAGATTAGCCAATAATGTCATTATTTGTGCCATTTGATTATCCATATTAATGACACGGGCTCGGGTATCTTCGTTTTCCATTTTTGTTTGGTGGCGAGTTCATATAACAAATCTTTCTTCAGCCGTTTTTTTCAAAACCTGTGAAAGAAAATGACTCGAATTAATACCAATCAAAAGAAACCATTAAAATACAAATCCTAGTCAATTTTATATTTTCTTGAGATGAAATAATGATAAGAAGTGTATATGATCCCAGTATCATATAACCTCCTCTTATCAAAATTCCTCAAAAGAAATTATACAATTGAAAAGGAACGACGACAAATATTTAATCAGAATGCCCCTTTTCTAGAATGTTCATGAATTTTATTCATTTCATCGAACAATTACAAGGGAAACATAATCTTGCTTTCTTGAAGCTTACAAAGTAGTTCGATTTTACAAGGAATATGAAAAATGAATACAGGGAAACCTTGATAGAAATGAGGGAAATACAAAGGAAAACTTAAGGACTAGGTGCGATCGCACGGAGACGCTTGTTATCATGGGCCAAGCGTTCCTTAGATCAAGGCATCGTCTTCTTGTTCCTTAATGTGAGCTCGTCGAAAACCTGTTCAAGAACTTTTCCACGTCTTGATGTCTTGGGTCGAGATTCACCAATAGTCTTAAGATTCCCAAGCATGGGATCACATCCACTTCAAGTTTACCCATCTAAACCTAAACCTAAAGGGGCACCATGATTAAACATATCGTCGTTGGAATATAAAACGCATAATTGAAATATGGGAAGTAAAAGATAAGGACGATAAAAAGGAACGATCACTTACCCACAAAACACATGGCAAACACAAGTCACATGTCGCATGAAACCGTGAGGTTTTGACGCCTAAGGTAAGGGTGCTAAAGGCTCAAGGTCCTCATCCCAAAGGATAAAAATAGTTTACCCACCGCTACTATCGTCGGTCAGTGTTATTTTTATCGGTTGGGATGAGCGGGTTTATGTAAGTAATAGATTACCACGAGCATCCACTCGCAGATTCCACCCATAAACCCTCCTAAGGTCCTAAATTGGGCGATCGGGGTTTTAGACCGCAGTTGTGTGTGCAGTGTTGTGCTAAAGCTTGTAAACATGCATTTAAATGTAAACATTCAACACTTCAATATAAACACACATACATTCATACATCCTCACACCACCTGCAAAACAAGGGGTTTACAAGCACACCTCCCCTTATGACTCCCACCTACAAAACCATTTAACACGAGATTAGCGACTAACCTCATTTTCCACGCGACTTTCACATGCAGGCGATCCTACATAAGACATGTTAGTTGAAACACAACAACCATTTTTAAACGGCTTCAAGTCCTCTTAATCTAGTAACAAGTCCCCAGTGGAGTCGCCAAGCCTGTCGCGACCCGATCTCGCCCCCTCAAAAAGTATCCAAGGTTGGGAAAGGTCGGGTTTAGGGATACTTGATCTCAAGATCACGAGCTCTCCCAAGCTCGTACCCGCGTGACAGGTAAGGTTTATTATGCGATCTAGGTATTTAACAACCTAAGAATATACAGGAGTCGCCACTAGTCTTAACTCTGGGGGTCAGCTAGAAACTCAATCGAGGGTCGGGAGTGTTCCCTCGATTCCTACGCAACCAGATATCTAGGTTCGGGGACTTGGGTTACGCTAATATTGCTATTAGCGCCCTTTCGGTACCTAAACAGTATGTTGTGTTTTTCATAACATGTCCATGCGTTTCTTTTACATTTTCAGGATCATCAATTCCTAGACTAAGTGATCATGCGTGGTTGATCATTTTCATTCTATTCTATTTCTGATAAATGAAAGGAAATCAAACAATGAAAATGAAAATTAAATTGCAAGACATGAAGTAAACAATCAAGATAAAACAGTAAACCTAATCATGCAATTCTAAAGAATATATAAAAAGAAAACAATCGAGAAAGAAAGAAACCCGCAACTCGTCGGGCTTTATACAATGCATAAAACCCGAGACATATGTCGGGAAAATGAGCATTACATGATAAGGGTCGGAGTGGACATCGACCTTCACCATGTTCACGCCTTCTCCATCTTCGGGATCCTAATCTAAACCTAATCTAATAAACCTATAACTAGGTATACAATGGAAGGAAACAAACAAACATATCAAAACATCAAAAACAAGACATTATTAGTGTTCAAAAATGGTGACTAAAGTCATGAAGTCCTTAATCAAATTCTAAGTGAAATCCCAAGATTTAGCATCATTATGTATTACACCTAAATCATCTATCTAACGATCACACACAAAGCATATAACATGACAAACATTCAAGCCACATGACCTTGGTCCTCAATCAACCTAAAACAATGAATGAACCAACTAAAGATCACTTATTCCAAAACATGCACCATTGAATTCCCTCAACATATGTATTAAAGGCAAACAGAGCAATCAATGTGTAACCCACATGGTACCTAAAACCGTTTTGTAGACAATTAATAAAGGATGTCATTCCATGAAGGAAGCACCTCCGGATTCCTAAATGAATTTCTAAAAATATTAAGAACATGAACAAGTCAATCAAGAATAGATCATAGCATGTCACACCGTCATTCTACAACATATTGAAAGCAATTTGGACAAATCTACTATTTCATCTTAAGACTAACAATAACTTCAAAAAAGACAGCATTGCAGTTCAAGACAAATTCAGATTTCAAAGCTCAAATTGAAAAAAAGGAAAGGCAGGGCAAATGATGGGCAAATTGGACAAACTAGGCATCGTTAGAAAGCTTAAGCAAGGTGTCCTTTATGCAATTCCTATTAGGTGACAATTGCAATTTAAGTCTTTTTCTAGCTCAAGCAAAGCCATTTGTATAAATGGTCAGATCAGATCATAACAAGCAGAACACATCAGCAGATTAGTGCTCTTTGCAAGAAGCATCAAGCAGGGCAAATGATGGCCGATTCAGGCATGCAATATGTCATTTTAAAGCTTGAGATGCCTAGTACAATTATCTAGAAGACATTAAGTCCTAATAACATCATCTACCATTTCATATCAAGTGATTTACACAAAAGGTCATCTGAAACAAAGAGACAAACATTTGGCAGATTCTAGACCAGACTTTGGACAGACAAAAATCATATTAAATGAAGTCATATTATGGAATTCTATAGCTCATTGGAAAGATAATCGAACCATCTTCAACCTATATGAAGACTTCGAACACAGAAAACCACAACGACCAGCTCATATTAAGTCATTTGTACAGAAGGTCAGATCAGCGAAAGAAACAGAATATCAGAGCAGAACAACTTTTCAACCAAAAAAATTACTGCAGAACCAAATGACGTCCTCTCGGGGCATGTGAACTATCAAATTGAAGCTTGAGAAGTCTATTTTCTATGTCTAAAAGGGCTCAAGACCAGAAAGCCTCATCTATCACCTCATTTAAGTCAAAACATAAAGTCTATCACAAAGACACGAAATTGCATATTAATAGAAATCAAACTCAATCAACCTCAAGTTCGTGATCATTGATCATCAAATTAAGGCGCTTATCAATGTGTACACACATACATCATTTGCGCTATTCTTCTCATAACAGAACATGTAATTCATATTCACTCTTGGTGGACAAAATCAGAACATGCTGAGCATCCAGATCAATTCATTTTACTCAAACTTGGAGAAAAAATGTCGCAATCAATTTCAGTTTTCGTACATGCGATTCTTGATCACCACTTAAGATCAATTATCAAATAATTGTTGTGGAATGAGGCCAATGAAATGGACTAAAGCTGAGAATGAAAAATGAGCAGGGACCAAACAAGCAACGCACAAACAGAGACTCGACAGAGCAAAACAATAGCTCAATTCAAAGGCCCAATGAGGAGATCAAGGTCTATCAAAAGTAGAACAAAGCAGCAAGGCAAACATACAACCAATGTTGATTCTTCATGTCTTACATTGAGACTATATAACATTCATGCATTACATATACACCTCATTTACACAAATCAAATCGAAAGAGGCACAAAAAGAAATGAACAAATCACGATTGGGGATACACACAACCAAATCAAAAAAAAAAATGCAGCTTGCCTACCATGCGAATGCCATTCATGGCCACGAATACCACCAACCTTCAACTTTGACAGCTGAGAACCAGTTACGCAGAAGCATAGCATGCGCACAAAAAATGTCGAAACAAAAACATACAAAGCAAAAGGAGGCGGTAGACATCTATCAGAACTTATCTGACAAACTGCGAACCCAGAAACACATAGAGGACTAAGAACAAAAGCGTAGATTTTACTCAGGCATTTCCCCAAACATGTGATATGATATGCATTTCCATCAAAGAGTTTATACAAGAATATGAATCAACGATTCACTTTTATTTCCATCACAACAACATCAGAGCAAGCTTATTTTAGGTCGATCATGTTATTTAAGCACATCCTAATCTATGCCATCAGAATCGTTCAAATAGAGCACAGAAACACATACCTCAAAAGTGTAGATGTCGAGTGATGGGATTGAAGAATGTATATCCCGGAATCGTCAATGCCACCGCTGTCGACACGAATCTAAGCCCTGTACTTTGAGCGACCGCCCAACGAGTCGGATTCGGCGCGCGAGAGAGCAGTGAGAGGGAGAGACACCGATCCGGCCGGTCAAATCCGGCGAGAGAATCCCCGATCGAGAGAGTCATCGATCGAACTCTAGAGAGAGAGCGAGAGCCAGAATTGAGAGAAAACCTCCTTTGATCGAGCAATCCTACCTTCGATCGACTTCCAGAAAGCGAGCGATTGAGAGAAAAAGAGGGATCTGCCGAGTGAGAACCGGTAGAACGAGAACGAAACTAAACTTCTCTCGCAATCCTCGACTGCCGGCCTTCGATCTCCGATCTTCGCTAATGAGAGAAAACTCTAGCCTTCGACTCGCTCGACGGAGAAACACTGGAGACAGAGGCGGAAGCTTCCAATGGTGGACGGCACGCGAGGCGGGGATTTTGCCCCGAGGCTAGGGTTTCGAGATCTCCATGGAAGTTCCATCCAGCAGTTACAGAGAGAGGGAGGAGCGAGAGAGAACCCGCGAGCGAGAGCCTCCCCTCCGAGCGTCCCTCGTGCGCGAAAACCCCCCCGGAGAGAGAGAGAGAGCTTGCGGGCCCCCCTGGGAGAGAGAGACTCTGTTCAGCCAAAAACCCACCGCGAGGGAGCCCCCACCGAGAGAAAAAAAGAGCCCCTTTTCTATTATTTTTCTTTCTTTTATTTTTCTTTTTCTCTCCTTTTTTCTTTTTGTTTCCTTTTTGTTTTTTTTTTCTTGTTTTCATTCTTTTTCTCTTTTTTTCTTCCTTATTTCTATTTTTTTTTATCTTTTCATTTCAAACAATTTTTTTACTTTTGCAAATTATTGTTTAAAATGTCGACGAAAATTTCGGGTGTCAACACTATCTATACTCATAAACTACTCACCGTTTGAAACATTAGATCAAGATAATGAATTTAATGAAGTTCCCCCAAGCGGGAGCAATGTGAGAAGTGAGGAATTAAATTCTACTCAGTCTCAATTATAATCACCTGAATAAATAATATTGTCATTATCTAGTTTAAGTGGGAGCTTAATGAAGAATAATATACTAAGTATACAATCTCCCATATGACGAATAAGTCGCAAAAGCATTCCCTATCGACATTTTGACATTAAAATGAAAACTTTTATTGTCGCTTCATAAGATGAAGATGAGCCAAGAAAAAAAGTTCCAAATATTTTGTAGTTGTGCCAATTTAGTTCTAAAATTATTTTTGGCCAATTGAATCATAAATATTTTTATAATTGTGCAAGGTTAGTTCTTTTGGCCAAAATTGACCGACCAACGCTGGTGACAATTTTTTAAATAATATTTTATATTTTTGAATTATTTCATGAATTTCCTCCCTCCTCCCTCCTCCCTTTGGCTCCGGCGACTAGTAAGCTCTTGCTGATCACCAGACTAAGGCGGCGGGCGAGCTTGCCCTCGTCGTCACTAGGTGAAGGTGAGCTCGCCCAACCACAAGTGGGGCGAGCCATCGCTGATCCGGCAAGGCTCACCTCGACATCGTTGAGCTAGGGGTAAGGACTCCCTCGTCGCCATTGGGCAAGCCCTCGCCAAATTTGGCGAGGGTGAGCTCGCCCACTCGCCTAGCAACAATAGGGGCTCGCCTCGCCGGTGGCTCGGCGAGCTTGCCCAGCCGCCTCAGCCAAGTCGCCGAAGCTAAAGGAAGAAGGAGGGAGGGAGAAAAATAAAAGAGTGAGAAAAAAATGTGAAAAGATTTAAAAGTTAATAAAATAATTCTAAATGTAAAACATTTTTAAAAAATTTGTCGTCGGCACCATCCAACTAATTTTATTCGAAGGATTGAACTTTGACAATTGTAAAAGATTTATGACTCAATTGGTCAAAAATATGTTTATGACTAAATTAGCATAATTGCAAAAAGTTTGACTTTTTTTAATAATTCTCCTAAAAAATGGATATTTGTAATGGAAAAAGAAATAGAGTCAATGAAATTAAACTAAGTTTGGGAATTTGTTGATCTTTCAAAAGACGTAAAGCCATTGGGAACAAGTGAATTCTCAAAACAAAGCGTAAAGTTAATGGCTCGATATAAAGATATAAGCTTGCCTTACGGCAAAAGAGTGTAAGCAATAAGAAGGAATTGATTATAGAAATTTTTCCTTATATAATGAAATTTGCTTCAATTCGCCTTATTCTAGTAATAGTGACAAGTATGGATTTTAAATCACATCAAATTAATATAACTGTTTTTTTCAATGGAGAATTTAAAAAAAAAACTTACGTGGAACAACCTGTGGGTTTTATTTTAAAAATATGGACAAAATGTATGTCGACTTTTAATATCAATATATGGCCTTAAGTAATCTTCAAGACAATGATATATATATATATACATTTTCATAATACCATAATGGCATATGATTTTACAATGATTGATGAAAATCATTGTATATATATCAAAATATTTAAAAATCAATTTATGGTCTTATCACTATATGTGGATGATATACTAATTGTTGGAAGTAATATGCAGTTTGTTAATTAAGAATTTGTCATCTTTCAATTTTGAAATAAAAGATATAGGTGAAGCTACATATATTTTTGGAGTTAAGATTTCAAAAAATCGTTCATAAAGATCATTGTCTATTTCGCAAGAGACTTATATAAACAAAATATTTGAACAATCGTATACAAGACTGTAAACACATATATACTTTTATCACAAAAAATGAAGGATTGAGCCATAGACTACATCTTAAGACTTCACAAGAGCGGGATCAAATGAAACATATTCCTTATGCTAGTAGTATTGGAAGTTTAATGTACAATACAATGTGTATAAAACTTGACATATGTCTTACAGTTAGATTAGCGAGTAGATATCAACCCAATCCGGGTCAAATACATTGGACAATTGTCAAAAGAATATTGTGGTATCTGAATGGTACTATTTATTATATGTTAAGTTATCAAAGAATGAATCTGAGACTTAATGGCTATTCAGATACTGGCTAGGGAGGAGATTTAAATGAAAGGAAATCTACTTATGGATTTGTATTCTTATTAAATTAGAGCATCATATCTTGGAGCAAAAGAAAACAAATATATATAGTCTTATCCACGATGGAAGTTGAGTTTGAATCATTTAGATGTTGTTAAGAATACTGCAAACTCATTGTTGGTTAATTAATAGCTTATGCCAAAGGATTTGAAATATCATTGCAAGACCAAACATATATATACTAAGTATAACTTTATATGATTGCACGAAGAGATATGAATTTACAGTATATATTTACACATAGAATGATAGTAGATCCTATGACGAAGCTAATTCTTAGAAATGTTTTACATGGTCATGTAAAATTTTTAGGATTGCGTAGAAGTTAATGTACTGAAAATCGTAATTTCCCTATATATTCACAAATAGTGAAGTTTTCTATCATTATTAATGCATATGAGTTTATTTGATATTTATGCATCTTAATGCTTAGTGCATTATGTTAAGAAAGTACGTCGAACAGATAAGATATTAGCTCATTCACACAGGTAATTGCCTTTATTTAGTGCGTGATAAATAGAGATGGGAGAATTTTAAGCTTAACACTTAAAAATAATTGAAAGTTCAAGCTTAAAATATAAATGTCGCATTAACAAAGCATTAAAATGAGGTCATACGATTTATTATGTCCAAAAGTAAAACGACCTACATATTTTATTTTATTTGTCATTGATGCTAGATGTTAGTCTGATGGATTCTTTAAAAGAAGTAGAATGGTGAACTTTGGTAGACATTGTGAATGCATGAACTACCACATGTACAGTATTTAATATAAAGACATATGCTCTATGAGGAAGCAGTTAATATCATAATATGTATTTCATTATACATATGCATAAGATAACCAATAAGAGTTGGCAAAAGGCAAAAATTTTGATCTCAACTTTTAAACCATATAAAACTCTTGAAAATAAGAGTGTTTATTTTCATCCTCGGCGTGTTTCTCGAATGTGTCTCTTTTGTTACTCAATAATTCGGGGAAAATTGTCCAAAAAGTCATAAATCTATTGTATTTTTGTCAATTCAGTCATAAATATTTTAATTTTGCCAGTTCAATCATAAACATTTTCATTTCTTTGCCAATTGAGTCCATCGGCCAATTTTGGTCGAAAAATGTTGACGTGGACGCTAACGTTGCCACGCAAGGCCACTAAAATCCGACATGGACAATTTTTAATAATATTTTATTTTATTGAGTTTTTTATTATTTTTTATGTTTTTTCCCTTTTTGTCTTTCTTTTCTTTTTGGCTTTCTTCTTTACCTTTGCCAATGGCCAACCATAGCCAACTGACTAGCCTCACCCACCACGGGGAGGCTCAACCAACGAGGGCTAACCCTGATGAGGGGAGCCCTTGCCTAAGCACTGCCCAGTAAGGGTCACCTAGGCAAGGTTGGCTAGGCCAGACCTACGCCTAGGCTAGGCGAGGCCGACCTAGGCCCAGGCCAAGGCAACCTCACCGGGCGACGGCAACACTGGGCGAGGGCTAGCCTCGCCAAATCTGGCGAGGGGAGCCCTCACTGGGGCTTGCCTTTGCCCAAGCGATTGTTAGCCTCGCCTAGACCAGATTTGGCGAGGCCGCCCTAGCTTGGGCGTAGGTCAAACTCGCCCAAGTGACCCTTCCCAGGCTATGCCTAGGCAAGGGCTCCCCCGCAAGGGCTCACCCTCACCCAGCCATTGCTATGGATAGCCGACTATTGAAAGAGACAAAGAATAAAGCCAAAAAGAAAATAAAGAACAAAAGGAAAAAAAGAAAAAGAAAAATATTTAAAATATTAAAAATTATTTATGTTAGCGCTAACGATTCTTCGTGACACCACCAACGTCCACATCAGCATTTTCCGGTTAAAATTAGCAGATGGATTCGATTGGCAAAAAGTAAAGAAGTTTATGACTGAATTAGTAAAAGTATAATATGTTTAGAATTTTTGGACAATTCTTCCCAATAATTCGAGATATGTAATGAGGAATTCGTTTCCATCATTTCCTACAGAGCAAATCTGAAGCAGAGCTTCTTCCAAGTGGCGAAGTAGTCGAAATCGATGGGGAGGTGGGAAAGATGGAGGAGCGGAGACTAGTTCGAGCTTTGCGGATAGTCGAAGCCCAGCTCAAAATCTCTTTTGTTGGATCTTTTTAAATTTTCTGAAAAACACTAGGATGCTTTGCTGAAGATTCTTAACGAAGTACATATACCTGGTTAATTGGGGGAGTTCGTTGGATCCATATTGTCAAAAGACCAAATTTCCTTCATTGACATACGAAAGTTTTGTATATTTCTGTGAGATACCATGATATGGCTGTTGCGAGAATGCTAATTGACAATAGCTCCGCATTAAATATATGCCCTTTAGCCACATCCATCATTTAGGAGTTGACATAGAAAAAATTTGGACTGCAAAATCAACCATTCGTGCTTTCGACCTCCATCACACAAGCGAGATGGCAAAGTCGTAAATAGATGAACAATTTTGCTGAAGTGAGGAATGTAATTCGTAATTTTACAAATAGAATTATATCTTTTGTAATGGGAGTGAAAATCAAGAATATTTTTTGGTATCTTCTGTTTTCGTTCTTCACGTTTCCACATATCTGAGTCATCCCTATTGGGTCGTCCCAAAGTAAAAACCGAGCTCGAGTCAGCATGACCATCTAAGATACGACCACCACTCGAATCATTTTTGTCAGGTTTAACGAATTGAAAGGACAATTGAGAAGCCATGCCTCGAAAGAGTAGGTCCAAGACGTGATCAGAGATTTGATTCATTATGTAACCATCAGATCGCGACACAAGGGCTTTCTTTTCATCGGTGCAACAGTTGCCACATTCTAAACGTTAAGGCCCTGTTTGTTTATTTTTGTTTCTGTTCTTTGGAACAAAATTTTCTATTCTTTCTTTACCAAAAAAAAAATTATGTTCTTTTGCTCCGAAGAATAAAAAAAAAAAAGAATAGAGACGCGTTTGGTAAAACTTTTGTTCCCAAGAATAGATTTGAAACAGAAACAATAAATAAATAAATAAAAATTATTTCTTGTTCTCGAAAATAATTTCTATAAAAAAATAAAAATAAAAACTCAAAACTCTTCGTTTGTTTATTTCTCTTCCGTCGGTGCCCTCTTCGGTTGGTGCCGTCCGTCTCATGTCCCTCCTTTCTCCGTGTCTCAGCTTCTCCACCATCATTCTCTCAGGCTGACGAGGCCGGGCAACCTTCTTAGGAGCGTCGCCGGCCCTTGGCGAGCTAAGCCTCGCGTGGCTAGGCGAGCTCGAGCTCGCCCAAATCTAGCGAGGCCGAGCCTTGTCTTGTCCGGGCGAGGTCGAGCCTCACGGTGGCCGGCGAGGCTCACCTCGCCACCGAGGCCACCGGCGAGACTCGGCCTCACCCCGGCGGGTAGCCGGCCCCGTCGACGACCAGCCACAAAGGAGAGAAGGAAAAAAAATATATATGAAAAATATTATATAAATATTGAAAAATTAAAATAAACAACAAAATTGTATGAATTTACCAAACTTATTTATGTTTCTGGAATATAAATTTTTTATAGTTATCAAGCGCGTTCTTATTCTCAAAAATTATTCCTGGGAACAGAAACAAAAAAAAAAAAAAAAAAAACTATTTCGGTACAAAAATTGTTCCCAAAACAGAAACTTACCAAATGCGCCCTAAGATGATCAGTCCACTGAGCAGAAATTTTCTCATAACCAAGCAAAAGCAAAAGGATTTTTCACTGCAATCCCTATTTCAGTTTGCTTCATCGCATCAAGATAACTCATGCGGTTTTTCATTCTCCAATGCATACAATTCATCAGTCCGTACATCAAACTCAACAATCTCCCGTTATATTAGTAAAACCGGTTCAGACGAAGCTTATCTGATACGAGGCTTCAAATACTTCTTCAGTTTCAGCTACCTCAGACATTTATGGTTACTGGTTTCCACCAGCATCGTCCAGTAAACAATCCAAAACTGAATGAGACGTTAACAAAGGAGAGAATATGGCTAGACGGAATCCATGAATTGCCTGTAAGTTGCTGCATGTTCACTATAAGGCAATCTCATCTCACGCTACATTTCTTCTATCATGGCAAAAAGAGAAGCTTTGAATACATATGGACAAGTCTAATTCTATGACCACATATAACTTGTGAGACCCATATTGAAACAATGGAAAGAATATAGAACTGCAAAAACAACAGGCACCTTTTTTTACGAGACTCGGATCTCAATCTATTCATTCATCTTTTGGATCAGCCTCCAAAATTGTTTTTTCTGTTTCGTCCACGTTGCTAGACTGGGCCTCCTCGGAATGTGAAGAAGCTCCATTCTCTAGAATGGGTAATTCACCATTCACAGATGTGGTTCTTTCTACAACAGGTGTCGAGGTTTTGGGTACTTCTACTGCGGGAGAAACTGTTAACAGACGGCTGAGTCCATCACACAATCCTTTCGCATCCATGACAAGAGCCACTCCCCCTGGATAACATCGCCCGAAGCAAGTGGCACAATGAGGATAAACAACCTGAAAAGGAAAAGAAAGAAGATTAGATCCCAAAGGTGCAAAAGTAATTTTTGAACAGTGGGGTGGATGAACACTAGTGTCAATACCTCGAAAAATGCTCGGCAAAGGGAAAGAAAAAGGCTAGATTCGTTTTCTCTCAGTATCTGAGTTGCATTATATCTTAATAGAGACTCGGCCACTTCTCGCAATCCCTTAATTAATTCTTGAGCAATGATATGCTTCAAGCTAATCGGGGCACAAGGCGTAGTTCGTTCATTGCCGCAGATACACCTACAACCACCATAGTCGAGAAGTTAGCACAGGCAACAAACCCCGGAATACCTCTACAAATATCTGTTTACATTCTCCAAACATATTTCCATCCTAAAAATACACTCACCATTGACAAATACAGCAAGAGGAGGATGTTCCATCAGATGAGATGGAGGAGTGACATCCTCTTGACCATCTTCTGTGACACTGTTGGCTGAAAAACCAACAGATGGTAGAGGAACCCAACGATGTGAATTCAGGACCAACTGGGTCAACAAAACTACGATGAGAATCACTGCGCTTAATACTTTCACTATATCTCCAGTAATAACATATAAGTACATTTAAATGTGTGTTTTGCAAACATCACACTCATCCATGCACCTGAAAATTTTCGACTGCAGTGCTCATATTTTTCGAGAACAGATTAAGAACCGCCCTGCATGGTAGACCAAAGTCAAACTTTTGCATGAAGCTACTGAAAAGCCAATAAGCAGCAGGAAACAAAGATGAGATATATTTTACTCTTCAAACAGTGATGGAAGTAAGCCTCGAAAGTCGAGCCCAACCCAGCCAAGGCCCATAGCACAGTACTGCAGCAAAAGTAAACATATCATCAACTTGGGATGCAATAGAACTTGACTATTTGCACGAGATCATCAAGAATAGCAGAGAACTAGAATTCACCATTCATGATCAGTTCTTTGTGTTACTTATCTTTTTAGGCAAATAACAAAGGTATGTAAGAGAATTATCAACAAAATAAATAAAGAATTGCCAGCCCATGCATATAAAACCAAACTACCATATATCTCACCATGCATTGATCCAATATATTTGATAGAGAACCTCCTTCAGTTATTTTGGGTAGCATGACTTTCAAAGTTTTGAGATGCGAGGTAATCTGATGCATTGCCCAGTTAAAAGGAGGCCACCATCGTAGTTTTCTTCACTTCCTGACGTATCGTCAGCGAATATTGCCCGATATTGATTAACCACATCAAAAGATGCATCCTATGACAGTTTATCATGCCTTTTAAGTACTCATAAGGGCTTCTCTGGTCCAAGTCCTCGAGAATCCCAGTAAGCCAAGCCTCTCTACATCGTAAGAACTGAAATACAAGAAAGAAAGAAAGAAAGAAAGAAAGAAGAGAGAGAGAAGTGAGATATAAGTAAATTGTCTAACATGCAAAACAGAATTAATAGAACCACTATATTTCATCTACTGAGTTTGACATGCCCCTTGTGAAACTTTAGACGTCATGAAAAATCTAAATGCAACATGAAATGATCCCATCGTAATAAATGCAGAACAGGTTTTACCTGCAACCGCATTTCATATTCACTAAAAACTCCTATTCGGCGTAGATATCCAATAATCCGGAGGCATTCAGGTAACTGTCAAGGAAAATGGGTAAAATCAAATTCAGAATGCTAAATCCATGCATAGATATCCAGGTGAAGCAAGATATGCTCAATACCAAATAGGCAAGGTTACCTGAATATTTGACTTGAGTTTCAGTAGGAGCTGTGAAAGAAGAGACTGAGTGGTTTGCTTAACCTCAGCTGCCAATGATTGAATCACAGGTAATCTTGGACAGAAGCACAAAGCCACAGCAAGCTAATTAGATAAAAGTGATACTTAAGGCATGACTCACAGCAAAGTGATCAGAGAAACTCACTTGGGGTGCATCGTTGAAAGTTTGCAGACAAATGCTTCTAAATCAAGAGCTTCATCATAGTTTCCATTCCTCACACATCTGCAGCATGTTTAGAGTCAGTGGCTATCAAAGACTAATTAGTCAAGGGGCGAGGTATAACATTTTCTCAGGGCAAGCCACTCAAGGGCCAGTAATTCTCTGCTTGGGAAATGGCGGAAAATGAAGGATATGAAAATTTTAGTGGAAAGTTTTGAAAAAAATTAAAACTTTTGTGAGAAGGGAAAGGAGAAAAAGATTTAAAATAGAGGGTATTTTCTTTTTTCATTTTCTTCTCTCATGGTGCTTCCCGGCATATCATTAATGTTCACATATCCGCATATACTTTCCTCAGAAAATTTGTAATTACTACCCTCCAAAGAGAAGCCATGCAAAGGAAGAGCTCCAATGCTATCACAGAAGGCAAGGCTAAATTGTCTTCAGATTGCAAATTTATTGAATACCCAACAAATACTTCCCATTCCAAAAGGTTAAGATGTCAGACCCCTTGCTTTTAAGAAATGAGGAATTCTTTGTTGGTCTAAGCTATCCAGCAATTCTCTCGGCAATAGTCTGGGATAGCATCCTACTATGCAGTAGTCTCCAATCAAACCTTCTAGACCTCCAACTTAGATGCTTTAATTATTCTAATAAGACTGATCATGTTCAATTTTTCAAATGCCTATCACCAGATACTCAAAATGACAAAAGACCATAGGTTGTAGTGCATGTCCTTCACAAATAAGTTCAAAATTCTTTGATCTACATATCAATCAACTGGATCAAACTGAAACAGCATGCAGACAACTCTTTACTCTATGACAACCTAACAAAGCTCATATAGCCAGAGAACAAACAAGCCATTTAAATGACAACATATCAAGCGGTTCGCCAAATGTCCCATGAGACACATACAATGAGATCAAACCAATGATTGACTTATAAATTTGGCAAACACATACGTGTCCATGAGTTGAGGAATTTCGAGTAAGTCAAGCAATGTACTGTGATTGCCAAGCAAAGTCTGATTCATCTTCCTCTTCTCCAAAATTTGTTCACCAGATTCAACAAATTCAGTGCAACCGGAAGTGAGCTTTGGTATCTCACTTATCTGCAAACAGATAGAACACCATCATCCCCAACGACCATTCACCATACTGGTCAAAATTCGATTTCTCCACAAAAATGCAAAACTTCGGATGCGAGCAAGTATTGAAATTTGAAACAACAGAAAGTGCAGAAGCAGGCGTGCGTCACCACAGCACATAGAGCACAATTCTCGACAGCACTCGAAGCTAAATCAACAGAAGAAAGCGAGAATTACGAGAGACTCGAGATGCTTGTCGATAGACGAAACTTCTTCCCGGATCGCGAGCAACGCGTCGGCGGCCGCGATGAAGGCCCTGTAATTGCCGACCGCGACTTCCTGCATTTGCCTCTGAATCCGCTCCGCATCCACCCGGAGCAGCTCCGGTTCCTGCAGTTTCGAGCACACACGACGAATCAGCCGCTTCCGCGGATCAAAAACGACCGCGTCCGGCGCCGAACGGGCCGGAGATCGCCATCATCATCATCATCGTCATCATTCGAGACGGCACCTTGTGGAGGCGGTCGAGGGTGAAGGAGAGGAGCTCGGAGACGTACGGCTGCTGCGCCGCGGAGGCGAGCGGGAGGAGGAGGCCCGCCACCGCCTCCGCCTCCTCCCCGTTGTCCGGCTCCATTGTGCCCCGGGTTTTCCTCGGAGCTCCGGCGGATCGGGATTCGGACGATGCGGTTCGGAATCGAGGGAGGTCCCGTCGACGGGGATCTAGCGCGCGAGGACGGCGATCCGGCGGGCGGACTGAACCAGCTCAGGCTCGAGCTTCCATTGACGATGGATCTGAAGCTTTCTTCCTCTGCGACGAACCGGTCTGAGATGTCCCGTGGCCTTGCTGGTTCTGGTCGCCATGGTTGAGGCTGGGAGGAGTTAGATGGGCTCCCGTTCATGGGCCTCTTCTGGCGACTCTCACGTGGGCTCAAAATTGGGCTTTGGCCCACCTTGGAGGCCCAGTTAGACCTGTCGACTCTTGTTTAATTGGCCCAACACATAGTCCCAGTTGGGCCTGTCAATTCTTGTTCTTCTTTTTTTCTTTTTCTTTTTGGGTTTGGAACTCTTGTACAAGTTGTCTAGCTCGTTTTTTGGACTCGTATTAAAATGGGATGAATGTATGAAAAGTCCTAAAATTTGTCACACAAAGGTATAATTGAGTTTTAAAATATTCAAAATGTGTAATTAAGTTCTAAAACTTATCATAAAAGTGCAATTGAATTTTAAAACTTTCAAAAATGCAACTAAGTCCTAAAACTTGTCAAAATAGTTTAATCAAGTCCTCAAGTTGATTACACTTTTTGAAAGTTTTAGGACTTATTTCACTATCATTAAAAGTTTTAGGACTCGATTGTACTTTTTAAAGTTTTAAAATTCGATTATACTTTCATAATAAGTTTTAGAACTTAATCGCACTTTTTGAAAGTTTTAGGTCTCAATGGACTTATCGCATGGATTTTTGTCACAAATTCTAGTTGAAGCTCATCGGTTTGTGCTTCCTCGGTCATGTCAAGTCTCGTTGAAAAGGGGTCGTGCAGAGCGAACAAGCCACTCGTCGGCAACGGAGCTTCCCTCAGCAGACGACTCCAGCTCACACTTCGAAACGATCGCCTTTGACCCATATAACCAGTCGCGTTTAAATATATTCTATCTCAACTTTCACATAAAGCGCCGTGATGCGCAAGAGAAATTACAACTTCCTTTTGGTAATTGATATCTAGCAAATTTGTCATCCAAAGTTAACGCGAATACATGCACGATGTGAGTTTCCCTAGCCATCATTTCTTGACATCTCTCAGTGCCCGATTGCCAGTCGCAGAAGCAACTTCTTCTCCATTCAACACGGCAGTCATTGGAATAAATCAGAAAAACATCCATCAAAATGTAGTACTTTACATACTGCTCATTCGTAATCCACACGTACAGAAAAAAATATCCATCTCACCCGTATTGTAAAAGAAGCTGAAAATTATGAAAGCAATATGCCATATAATTACAGAGACGATTTCACCCCCCCTAAAAGAACCTCCAACCTGTCAAAAGGGCCGGAAAGGGAGAAGAACATGGAGGAGCAACAAGGTACATGAGTAGGCAGGAAGAGAAGATTTGAAAGCAGCATTTTCGGAATAGTAATAGTAGAAAGGAGAGGAGACATTAGTGTGTGATGAAATTATAGGGGAGTACGGCTTTGACGGCGGCGGCGGGGGCTTATCGGACTTGTAAGGCGGCGAAGGGGGAGCACCCCACACGGGATATATATTGGGTGGCTGAGGCGGCGGCAAAGGGGGAGGACCCCATACGGGATACATTTCGGGTGCCTGTGGCGTCGGCAGCGTCGGTGACGACGTAGGTGGCGGAGGCAATGAATGCGGTGGAGGCAATGGCGGGTTAGTGTAGACATATGGAGGCGGAGAGTGAGAAAGTGGCGGCGACGGCAATGGCAACGGTAATAGCGGAGAGGGAGGAAGAGTGGGATATGACTTGGACGATGGCGGAGGCGGCGGCGGCGAGCAGATGGTGGGGCATGTCGGGCATTCGCTTATGCACAGAATCCCGTACGCCGGCTCTCCAAATGCATCCTCGGATTTCACTCTTGCCGCGACAGCGATGAGTCCTATGAAACCAATGATCTTCAGAAACCCTAGCGACCTTCTAATTATGGGAGCCAAGCTCTTTTCTCGTCCCATCGTGTCGCATGAATGCTGTCTGAGGACTTTGCTTCTACTTATAGCAAAGCGAATTACACCTCGAACTCCCCTTTATGCTTTGTTGATTCTTGAAACTTATAGGAGGATCGGAGCAGGCTTTGCTGTCACACAGCGGACAGCCTCAGTTTCCATTTTTGTCGAAGTGAAAAAGATGATTCTTTGGTCAAAAGCCAACAGAGAAATATACTTGGACCCGGTTAGCTTAGCGATTAATCAACGGATTTGTCCATGTAAATCAGGCTCACGACCCGGCAGGTTAATTTCCTGTGCCACGAGATGCTAATAATTCTACTTTTGGACCGCCCAGTAGAGTCTTGGCTCGCGTTTTATGTCATTTGGGACGATGGTAAGGTGCTTGATAGGCTTAAAATTTACTTATTTAAAGATGGTTTCCTCGATATCGGAAAAGAGAAATACATTAAACAAAAGGGTTAATACCTGAAAAATCCCAACCTAAGTACACTGTGACAAATTTACCCCAAATTATTTTTTTGACCACCAAAAACTCCAAACCTGGTATACCTTTGACAAATTTACCCTAAAATGGTACACTCGTGATAAATTTATCCTTTGTTAGTTTTAGTTAAATTTTATTGTTAAATTATAAAGTTAATTAACACGTAATAATTGATCGGTATATCAATTTGGGATTTTACACTCTGTTTGTCATAGTTTATAATTTTTGTGATTTTTTTGTGGTATTAATATAATTTTTTGGAGGGTATATTAGTCACAAATTTACCAGTTTGGAGTTTTTTGTGATCGAATAAATTAATTTGGGGTAAATTTGTCATAAATGTATCAGTTTATGATTTTTTATAGTTAGTCGGAGTAAATTTGTCACAGGTGTACCGGTTTGAGGTTTTTCATGGTCAAAAAAATAGTTTTTGGTAAATTTGTCACAAGTGTACTAATTTGGGATTTTTTTAAGTATTAACCCTAAACAAAAACATTTGAATAATGCATGATGGATCAAGCTCAGGTTCACTTGGCTCATGGTACATGGTCATTGGTCACTCCTGCAAACTTTATGGTCACTTGCATGAGAATCTGTTGGCCTTTGCACTCTTCATACGTTAAGGATGTGATTCTTCCAAGACTTCAATCTAAAACCTTTCCATTTTTGAAAATGGAAGACATTTTAAAAGACATTAAGTCAATTCTCGATTAATCCAATAAATACGTGTCATCTCACCTTCTTTTGTTTCAAAATCTGTCTTTCAAAGAATTAGTCACGAAATAAATTGTTACGAGCACATGCACGAATCATGAAAAACCTAAAATCACCACGATCAATTTTAGATGCCACACAATACAGCGATCGTGGTACTCTAGTAAAGTTGCGGCAACTCTATCATGAAAATACCTTTCTCCAAACATAATCCATCTTCAATTGCTTTGGCCATATGAAAGAAAGACAGGCTATTCTTGAGTGATGCTTTCTTCTCACTTCGATTCAGCACCCACCTTTTTGCCCTCCTCTGCTTCAACGAGATGTGTCTTTCGAAGGTTTTGGCTTCCAAAGTTTCACCTTCAAGTTTAAGCGCACCTTTCTGGATTTGCAATGATTAACTTTCTTCATGGCCTTATGGTTTTTTTAATTAACAGGAATTTCTCAGATGATTAAACCACATCGCACTCTATCCTTAGCTGAAGCGCCAAGAAATGTGCAAAACCTTTAAAAAAAAAAACAAATATATAAAAGCCAAAAACATGAAATCTTTGTTGATAAGAGTCTATTTAATAACGTGCCAAACTATACATAATTCTATTCTTTTGTTCTCCGGGATAAAAACATAACAAAATTCTATTTGATAACTTTTTTATTCCTAGGAATAGATTTGGAATAGAATAAAGAAATAAGAAAAGTTACTTCTTTATTCGTGGGAACGACTCTAGAATCAAGCCTAGGCCATTTTCTTTTTCCTTCTCTTTTCCTTTCCTCATTTTCTTCTCTCTTTTTTTTTTCCTCTTTTCTTTCCTCTAGCCAATCGCCAACCATATGGTCAGTGATCAACTAGACAAGAGTTTGTGGCAACTAGCTAGAGGAAGAAGAAGAGAAGAAAAAGAAAAGAAAATTTTAATAAAATTATTTAAAAATTAAAGGAACTACATCATAAAAAAATTAAAAGTCATACCAAACGCATTTTTATTCTGGGGAATAGAAATTTTAAATAATTACTAAACTTATTTAAATACTCAGAAACCCGTCTAGGGAACACAATCAGAAAAATTATTCATGAGTATAAATTATTCTCTAAAACATAATGGTTATCAAATATACTCTAAAGCTTTCTTCATTTTATTAATTACAATAGGATTGAATATTGAAAGCTAATTCCATGTTGTTTATGAACCACTCGACTTTTGGCCTATTATCTACTTTTTGCATGATATTCTACTCGATTGCGTCTTCCCGTTCAATCACAATAGAGAAAAAGAAAATAAGTTCGAGTTCAATTGTAACGTCTTTGTCTTTTCTACAACCATCGAATGAACTTGTGAACAGAATTAGCACTCAATTTCATCAAAAACCCACGTACATAGAAATATAATAAAGTCAATCTTCACTTCTTTACAGAAAAATTGGAAGTAACAAAGATTTATAAACCTTACAACTTGAATATGTAAAGAAAAATGAATTTTAATCAATATTTTGACCAATGACTGATCAAAATCCGGCGTGGTCCCTGTCGCATCATAAATATCACATGCTTGTCGAAAACCCATGTATTATTTAATGAATAACATTACAGTTTGTCCATGCAGAACAACAGATCTCGAAAAAAAATTTAAAGAAAAGGGAACCTAACCACATTATATAATTATGAACTGCCTCATGTCTTATATTAGCCCGTGTTATTTATTGATAGTGGGAATGGGAAGGCCTTTTTTTTCCATTTAATTTTATTTCATTTTTTTTTCGTTGCATGAGGAATAAATAGAAGAAAATAAAAAAAGAAAGAAACACAGCAAATGTCAGAAGACAGGGAATTAAATAGGAGAGGAATCCAAGTAGCTTCAAACCGACCATGCACTTTGGGGCCCACAACGTGTCGCATGAAATTTAGTGAAGCAGGAGCCAGTGGGTCCCGCGGCTTTCCTTTGGTTTTTTGTCCTCGACGCCCAGCCACGATGGATGTCCAATTTAAGATTTTTTGGGAAGGACAAAGATATTATTATTAAATGGCGCTGTTCATTATATATGTAAAGAATTAATTATTGAGAATATTACAATATATGGATTTTAATGAGACTGAGAATTAAATTGTTCTTGCCAGGCTACACCGTTTGCTGTGGATTTCTTCTCGTGTATCGGTCTATAAAATGATAGACATAATAATAGATTATTAATTGGAGAGATTCTTGTTCGAGAATAAGATTTATTATGCCTTACCAACTCTTCAACATGACTACATACAAAAAGTTGTGAGATGTATATCTCTAGCCAATTCTCATAATTGCGACGTTTGTTAAGAAGAAGAAAATAGGCTGATGTAGCTTAGTGTTAAGGATAAAATATGTACCGCTATCTTATCTCAATATGATTAGCTTATCAAAATAATTCCACTCTATTGGAGAATTAATTACACATCAATATTGCCACACATGACAGGTAATGCGCTTTCAACCAATAAAATAATTGAAGTATAGTATGGTGCATTTGAGTAGGGGATGCATATCTATTGTTCTATTGTGGATCCATCTATTGTATCCATTTTGAGATCGTGACAAGTGTCTACTCAATTCTAATTTGCATCATACTTAATTCAAATCCCCCTAGCCACTTCTAAGTCTAATCTTTTGTGCCTCCCTAACCATTGCCATCAATGAATCTGCAACCATAAATAGGACAACCAATTGTTGTGCATCCAAGCTATTTAGGGCATGTTTGGTAACGTGTCAAATTGTGCTTAATTCTATTCTTTTGTTCCACTAAACAAAAAAAAAAAAAAGGAACAAAAATCATTTTGGTAACTTTTATTCTCGAAAAGAAATTTATTCTTATGAATATATTTGGAATAGAATCAAAAAGTTACCAAAAAAAAAAAAAATTACTTCTTTGTTCCCCTAAACAAGTCAAGAATCAAACTTTCTTTATTTCCATTTCCAAAAACCGAACAAGGAAGAATTCAGATCAAATAAAAATTTTGAAAATTTTCTTCAACCAGTTATAACCGAGCCCAAGACGAAAAGAAAAAAAAAAAATCTATTGGAATAAAAGAAATAAGTAAAAAAAGTTCCTTCACGGTCATACAAATTAATAAACGATTTGGAACAACAGAGGGAGAAAACGAAGAAATTGTGGCAGAGGATCATTAGATTCGTTCCAGAAAAACCAAACATGTACTAATTTTTATTGATAACGAGCAAAATATTGATGCTAATAGCAAAAATACTAATAATCTTGATCAACCAAATCATTTTCTTTTTTTTCTCTTTTATTTTAATTTTTCATTTTCTTCTCCTCCTCCTTCTTCTTCTTCCTTTAATCGATTACAGCCTTGACCATGGTCGATAAGAAGAAGAAGAAAAGGAAAAAAAAGAAAAATATAATAAAATTATTAAAAATTAAAGAAATTTTAAGTCACAAAAGAATTTAAAGATCAAATGCTTTCAAATACTCAGAAACTCATCTAGATAACAGAATTAGAAAAAATTATTTATGAGCAAAAATTATTCCCGAGAATGGAATAATTACCAAATGCACTCTTAATCACCTTCCATAGTCTTTTTATTTGCTCTACCTCCCCGTGCATCCAAGTTGAGGCTGACTCCTCGCCTTTCCTTTCCTTTTTATTTTCTTTTAAGCTCACAGTTGTTTCTCATCTTGACAGCTAGTTTTCCTTGGTAAAATCTCAGCCTCATCCTCGAGACTTGAAGCCATGGACAAGCCATGGTCGTCGCTAGATTTAAAGCAGTATCGTCTTTGGCCCGGGAAGAGCTTGACATCGCACCAAGCTCAGCCAACAGCAACACCAATGAGCACAGACAGAGAGTTTCAGAAACAGAGGGAAAAATACAGAGGGACAAGATTGCTAGGACAAAAGTAGGAAAATGGAACTTACCCTTTGGGCATTACTGCAACGATAAGGTGACAAGGAAAAACGGAGGTTGCGGTAACTCGGGCAGCAGAGATGACAGGATTGTCGAAGAGACAAGGGAGGATTAGATTTTAGATTTTCATCTAGTACAGATGAAACTATAGCGAACCCCATATATTGTCATCTCGTGCTCGTGGATAGGCTGAGGGGACTATAATTGGGGACTGTGGATTTGCACCCGGTGGGGTGGGTAGTGCAATTTCAACTGACCAATGAAATATCAGTGAAAAGGTGTGGTGCGATTGAGTAGTTCAAATCAATAATCAATTGGCACTCGAATCATATACACGATTGATAGGTTAGATTATGGGTCCCCCATGCAAAGGTAATGGCATTTGCGCCCCTCATTTAGCACCATGCGTATGGTGTGCAATGTGTCATTGATTAGACAAGCAGAGCAAATCTTGCTGGGAATCAATTAATTTTAATAGGGCACATTGCCTATTGGAAGAAGGGCCTTGTGACGTTGATTGCAAAATGCAACACCTCGAGCACACATGACCCATGCTGCATAAGCTAACACAGTAGACTATGAAATTCCACCCTCCCCTCTGACGCATTCATCCCAACTAGGCCTAGCTTCGAATTTAAAAGCCGATTGGAACTTCGAAATCGACGCGAAGCGACGAGTTAGTCTATTAATTTGTGTCAATCTTCATATGCAAAAACCTCACATATCTCAATTTTCTTTGCGCTTATCCCAAATCAAACATATACATTTGAGTATATGATGATCTAGTTCACTATTTGTTCGTCTTAAGAATATTCTTGCCTTTGGAGATGTTTTGGGGGAAATCCTTTGGGAACATGCAATGGATTTTAGGCAAAAAAGGGGTTTTTTTTTTTATTTTTCTAAATGTAAATAATGTTTGGCAAAGTGTTAAAAGATGTTAGAATGTAACTTTAACTTAAATATTGTTTGGAAAGAAAAAAACATTTGATAAATTTTTTTTTCTTGTTTTATTGGTGGAACTCAAGTTACTGGCGAGCTAGATCGGTGGTAGGTGGCTAGATCTAGTCCCGCTAGCCTTGCTAGCCACTTGCCGATGACTAAGGCCTTCATCCGCAACATTAGGATTTTCAAGAACATATCCATTTTTATGAAACTATAAAAAGGGTAAAGCCGAAAAATAAAAAAAAGTCTATTCGCATCCTCAAAAATACTCAAACCTCAAAGTAACTCTCAACCTACTTTAACCTAAAAGCCTTTAAAAATGTAATTGCATCTCCCCCAGAGCTATAAAAAAGAATTTGTCACATGGTATTTGCATATGCCTAAACGAACTTCGGAGCTGAGAAGTGCAGCCATTATGGAATTTGAGCATCAAACGCCGGCTCTGGCGCGTGGGGGGAGAGCAGGGCGAGGGGAAACTAGTACATGGAGGGATTGACACGTCGCAGTCCGGGTGCTGAGAATGGGGTGAAAGTTCAGGATCCTGACTGCGACTCCCGCCTTCCCCCAAAAGAGGCCCACCACCTAACCGCGCGTGGACCCAGTCGCCGACGCCCCATCCTTTTTCTCTTTTTGCGGGGCCCAAAAGTGGGACAACGATAATTGAGCCAATCTTGAATCTTTAGTTGATTAATGAAATGTAAGCAGCAACTACAAAGAAAGAAAGACACCTCATCTGAAAATTTAAAGATATTTTCCTTCTTTTTTTGTTTTGGCTTTTGAGAAATGCTAAGATATGCTCAGACAAATCTTACCGATTTTTTAAAGTTCTTTTTTATAATTGAGTGTTGAAATAAGGGAGACTCGCGTTAGGTATGATTGGCTTATTTGAGCATCCAATATGGAATCGGCACATTATTAGTCAGCTTTATTTATCATATACGAGTTAGCTTGCTTGTCGAGAATTGTTATAGGGTAAGTGCTTTTTTTGGCTTTTGTTTTTAAACCTTTTTGACTGCATCATTTGAAATTTAGCTTTTCAAATTTACCAAAGATTATAAACATTGAAATTGTTTAACATAATAAAACCCATTTTTCTGTCCTCGTACGTCTACTGGCCTGTTAATATACTCTTAAATAAAATCCTAATAAAAACGGTTTTTTGTGATTAATGCCTACCTTTCTCAAGGAAAGAAATATATATTATATTTTTTGGTAATTTGAAGACAACTATTGTCGCCTTTGAGTGTTTCAGAGATTATACCAATTATTGACATTAAAAAATATAAATGTATCTCAGTCACTATTATTATAAAACTGAATATTCGTGCCTGGGGACAAAAAAAATCTAGAAAGCATCCCCCTCAAAAGTTTCCGATGCAAACATTGCCAGTTCAGTTTGCGGTGGATTGAGGGTCAAATTGAGTCGCCTTAAAGCATGAGAGGATGCCAGACAGCTGACAAGAAATGCTCTGTTTTCTTCTTTTTTTCCCTTTTTTTCTCTTCCCACTTTTTCAGGAGACAATAAACAAATCTGGACAGTATTTAAAAAATGGGGGAAAAAGGAATAAAAAAAAGAAAAAGGTGGTGCTGGAGGAGATAAATAATGTGGGAGAGGGGGCGCTTCAACATTCTGAGTTGGACATCTGCAGCAGAGAAGGGAAAAAAAAACAAGGAAAGAGGGAGGATGTGAGTTGGCCTGTGGATTGATCTTGGGTTGCTCTTTAAACCCTCTTCCCCTTCTTGCATCATATCATCTTCCCCGAGTTGTCGCAATTAAGATGTACACTTAAGAATCTACTGTGAGGGCATTCATCTCTCTTCCTTTTGAAGCAACAGGAAAGTGGTCACACTTTAGAGAGAGAGAGAGAGAGAGAGAGAGAGAGAGGGGGACTGGGAGGGAGCTCTTGTCAGACCATGAAAAGCTAAAAAGCATATATAGGGGAGTGGGTAGGGAGGATTTTATGCGGATTGAGAGCTCATCAGCAAAAGGGCACGAGTGAAATCTAGTAAAGATTGTACTTTTGCCGGAAAGGTACGATTTTTATGCCTGTGAAGAAGGAGATCATGGAGGACATAGTGGAGGAGGAGGGCGAGAACGGCGGGAACGGCGGAGAGGAAGTGCTGGGCTCGAGCTTGACCATGGAGAAGGTGGCTGCCGCGAAGCAGTACATAGAGAACCATTACAGGACCCAGATGAAGAACATTCAAGAACGGAAAGAAAGGTAATGCTCGAGAAAGGGGGAAACAAGCGTGATAGTTCGTAGGTTCTTCTTTTCTTGGTTGATGCTCTGTTCGGTTGCGGGGAGAATGTATAAAATAAACGAGGGTAGCTGGAAAAGTCGAAAATCTTGGATTATGATTTTGCTCGGGTGAAGAATTGAGTTGAGGAAAGTTCGTGTACAGCGAGTCTACCGTGTATCTCTAACTTGGAAAACAGTTGACGGAATTAGATTCAGTTCGTTTGATTCATTGTTTTGGTTATGATCTGTTTGGTTGTTGAGAAAATGTAGGAAACTGGAGAAAACCCAGTTTGAGTACTAGATTTTTTGGGCTTAAATGAATTGTCTTGATGGTTCGATCTTTAAAGCTCTTACCGATTTTGGTTTAGTTTAGGGTATGCCGAGATGCGCAGGATGAATAATTATTATCTTATAGGAACTTAAGAAAGACTGATTTTTTTCCTCTACTGATGATATCATGGGTTGTCAGGTTAATCATATTATTTTGCCAAATCTTTAGGTCTGCTTTTTATCACTGCTACTGGACCTATCTAGTGAAAGTGGAGAGCATTCGATTTGTGTTTGTGCAGCTTATTGAGGCGTCTTTTGAGAAGATTTTTGGTAAAGAGAAAATGGTCTATTTGAGTTTCTTGTAGAATATCTCCCTTTTTTCTTTTCTTTTGTCAGTCATGTTCATAATCGTAATCAAAGCATCTCTATCCTTATCCTTTTTCCGTACTTTGCATGAGACTCAAAGTCTGCATCGTTAGGCATGAGTTCGTGGTGTGATGCGCGAGTGGATGTCATCAGTTTTCGGTCGTCGATCTCAAGTATTCTTTTGGGGGATTAACCTGTGCTATTATGAGTGTGATCATTGCATGTTGGGGGAATCCTGATTCAAGATGCATAAAAAGTGCCTAATTTACATGTTTATATGGCAGGAGATGGGTGTTGGAAAGAAAATTAGCCTGTTCAGATGTTCCCAAGGAAGTGCAAATCAATCTGATAAAAGATTTGGAGCGGAAAGAGACAGAATATATGCGACTCAAAAGGAACAAAATCTGCGTGGATGATTTTGAGCTTTTGGCAATAATTGGAAGGGGAGCTTTCGGCGAGGTAAGATAAGTCAATCAATGAATATTTATCTGCATCTTTATCCTTCTTTGAATGTCTCCTCATGCATTGGGAGCTGAACCATGTTTTGTGTACTTTCTCGATTTCAGGTGCGATTATGTCGGGAGAAGAAGTCTGGCAATATATATGCAATGAAGAAGTTAAAGAAATCCGAAATGCTTAAGAGGGGGCAGGTGAGATGAGACATTTTAACTGTTGATGTAAGTGTGGTATGGCTTACTGTTCTACTGTTAATGATTTGTTTGCATGAGCTACTTAAGTATAATACGGTTTATACATGTTCGATAATATTCCTGATAAAGTCTTATGGGCATGTCACTAGCTAAAACTAACATGTGGCCTTGCCTCCAAATGAGTGTCTTAGAATCAAACTGTCTGCTGTTTTATTACTTGTTAAGCACACGTCAAATTCACCACTAGTGGCTACTCCAGTGGCCGTCCTTCCCACATGGGAAGGGAGAGATGGATGGGGAGTTTTGAGTCCCCAACTTCTCAAGGGGGTTGGGGGTGGGGATGATTAGTTTCAAGTGTGGGGTTTGACTCCTATGCTCTGCAAAAAGAAAGAGCAAAAGTTAGAGAGTGAGTTGAGAGTTAGATTAGAACATACACAAAAAAAGAAAAAAGAAAAAAAAAGCACATGTCAAATTCATTTACTAGGCCTTGGAGCTTTGCGTTGCCACCATGTTTTTGCCACTTTTTCTTTGCTGCAAATGTCACCCATAAAATTGACAGATTTTTAAGGTACCACCGCATATAAAGGCAGCCTGAAGTGAATTTCCATGGGATTAAGTTGCATAATGGATATATAAGCTGCTAGATCCTTATGCTAGTAATTCAATGTCTCTTGTAACATGTCATGACTCACAGACCAGCTAGTGACCATTCCTCACTAAGAATGACTCTGGGTGCATATGGAAATAGGTCAATACTCATGAGCACGTGAGAAACTGTATTATGTTCTATGCAAGAAGAAGCTTTCGCATTTTGGGAACTGATTCCAGAAATTTTTTCTTTGAGCTCCTTGTATATTTTAAATTATTTGTGTTTCAATTGTTTGCCTACCCAATGATCTTTTAACTTAGTTTGCATATGTCAATCAGTAGTTTATCAAACTACTATGCTGGAACTTACGCACCTGATTTTTAAAAATGATTGGCCACCTATTTAGCTATCTTTCTGGGTTTGACATCTTTTCTAACATACTGCCTTTGTGACTCTATCATGTCTGTCTGAGGTTCCATTCTTCAAGTTTTTACACTGCTGAAGTACTGATATAATGAAAAAAAAAAAATACTGATATAATGATAATTGTAGGTGGAGCATGTGAGAGCAGAGCGGAACTTGCTGGCCGAAGTTGCCAGCCAATTCATTGTAAAACTGTACTACTCATTTCAGGATGCAGAGTACTTATATTTGATTATGGAATATCTGCCTGGTGGAGATATGATGACCTTGCTTATTAGGGAAGACACATTATCCGAAGACGTGGCCAGATTTTACATAGCTCAAAGTGTTCTGGCAATAGAATCCATTCATAAACATAACTACGTGCACAGGTTAGAAAACAGAGACAACATCATAAATTGAATTGCACTTCCACAGTTTGAGAGCTGTCTGGTTTGAGTTTGAAGGGCTATCTTTTCTCACTTGTTCACATTTTTTTTGTTTTAGAGATATCAAACCTGACAACCTTCTCCTCGACAAAAATGGTCACATGAAGCTCTCTGATTTTGGCCTTTGCAAGCCTCTTGATTGTACAACTTTATCTGCTATTCATGAAAATAAGATGATGGAAGATGAAGAATTGGCAGAGCCAATGGATGTTGATCATTGTTCAACTGGTACAAACTACGGGAGGAGCTGGAGGAGCCCTCATGAACAGCTTCAGCATTGGCAGATGAACAGGAGGACTTTGGTAGGGATATTACCTTGAATATTCATTTTTTGAATGTAAGGTATCCCCTTAAAATTTGACAGCATGCAACTTTGAAAATCTATTTCTTTTTCTTTCATTTTCATATGTGTGTTTCTTCTAATTATTGACCAATTGCAAGTCAGATCATGGTTCCAAGGAAAACCAATGGTAATGTTCATATTATTGACCTGTATAGAACGTTTACAGAACATATTGGCAAAGACGGAATAAGTTCCAATCACCTAGGGTGCGCATGATAAAATTTTACTTCTCTATTTCTTTGTTTCTCTGTTCTCCAGAACAGTTTTGGAACAGAAATCTGTTTAGTAACGCAATTTAATTTTTCTATTTCTGGAATAGAAATCTATTCCAGAAATAGATTTGAAGAATAAATCATAAGCTAAAAATTTTAACTTCTCAATTTCTATTTCAGAAATTGGCCAGAAATCAATTTATGTTCCAGAAATCAATTTCTCTATTCTAGAAATTTTGTTATGCGCACCCCTAGAGTGATGCTTTTCCATTTTGGTCCTTAAGAACATGAATAATAATTAACCATTCTCTTAAACCATCTTGCTTTTATTTTTCCCTACTGCTTTTGTTCAGAAGAAACAGAAGTGTTTTCTTGTAAACTTGATGTTTCATGCTTTTCAAATCAATTCATTAGAAGTAATGCAGTTACTGTGTTCCTGAGGACGCATGTACGCACATGCACACACAGGTTTGATCTAGACTTTTCATGAAAATTGTCATGAAAACTCTAATGCTTTTTACCATCTTGTTTTGAAGGCTTTTTCAACAGTTGGAACACCAGATTATATTGCTCCAGAGGTACTACTGAAGAAAGGATATGGCATGGAGTGCGACTGGTAAGTATTGTGCTCATCCATCGCTGGCCTTTTTTTTTTTTTTTTTTTAAATGAAGTTTCATTATGACATGAATGTTGACTTCATATTGTTGTCATGTCACAATAGTTAATTTTTATATCTCTGCATTTGTTCTTCCGCAATACATTCACTTTCAGGTAACCAGGTTATATTCCAAATTATGACTTGCACATGCCAAGGGTTTCTTGTCTCTTAATTATGTTTCCAGTCAGATTAATTGTTTCTTGATAAATGTGGAATTTCATTGCATCCTTCCTCGTTCCATTTGTGTTTTGATATCTGGTCCCTATTTATTTAACCTTTCTTGGGTTTCAGGTGGTCACTTGGAGCAATTATGTATGAAATGCTTGTTGGATATCCACCTTTCTACTCAGATGATCCACTAACTACATGCAGAAAGGTAATTTTTTGCGATACTGAGCTTCTATCATTTGGCTATCTGATGTTTAGATACTTGTATGATACTTGCTAGTCTTTCATCATTCCCTTGCAAAAGAAGGATCAGGTGAGAAATACTGGGTTAATTAGTTGTTAATAACCAACTCATGATATCTAAAACCTTCTCTATCGTGAATTTGTAATGCTCACATTCACTTATGTGGAACATCAAGGAGGGAAAGTGAGGAGGTGGCCCCAAAAAAAGGAGGGAATGCTAGGACAGATTTTTCTTACACATTTTGCCAATGTTGTCAGATTGTTAATTGGAGAAATCAATTGAAATTTCCGGAAGATGCAAGATTGTCCCCTGCAGCAAAGGATCTCATTTGTCGGTTGCTTTGTGATGCTGAGCATAGGCTAGGTTCTGGAGGAGCAGAGCAAATCAAAGTAATTATCTGAATTGATCAGTCTTTTGGTTGTCACTTACTCTCTCTAAGCAAGTTTCATTGTACTAGGCTCATCCTTGGTTCAGCTCTGTCCAGTGGGATAAACTTTATGAAATGGAGGCAGCATTCAAACCAGAGGTCAATGGAGAGCTTGACACTCAGAACTTCATGAAATTTGACGAAGTAAAGACTGAACTGTTTCTTTTAATGTCACCGAGAGTACTTTCAGCTTAAGATAACTCCTGTTTGGTAATTTATGAAGACTACCGGCAGAATTACCTTGTTGCATTTTATTTAATTTTACTAGTGCTGCTAAACTCCTTCCACGTTTTCGGCATTTTCTTTTTCAAGTTTCATTATTATCGATTATTAGAGATTTCTTTACTACATCTGTTTTATAAGTCATTATATTCTATAATAATTACTTGCTTTTTGGATGTTGAATTAGTTGGATCATCCAACATCTTCAAGAACTGGATCAGGACCCTCCCGAAAGGTTTGACTGCCTAAACAAACACCTTTTGTGTTATTTTTTATGACCCTCTGCAGTCTTGCCTGTAGTTATTTCCATCTCCTGAATTTTCTGTTAAACTTGTCTTTCATGAGTTCCAGCTGCTTTTGACACCCAAAGATCTAAGCTTCGTTGGCTATACATACAAGAACTTTGATGCTGTGAAGGGGTTGCGTCGTGCTTTTGGTATGGATTCTTGCTTCTTAGTTCATGTTTCATGTTTGCTCTGATTTGTATTCACATTTAGTAGCCTATCAGGTGGAATGTAGCCAGATACATATGCGATAATATATCCTAAATAACCATGAGCAGCTCCCTAGCGTGAGTAGTTCACCAATAATGCCCAAAGATTCAATAGAGTAGAGCGGAATAAGGAGGCACAAATCAGGTGGAATGATGAGAAGTGTTTGGTAACATTGTTTTGTTGGTTTAGAGTGCCTACTGAGACATGGGACTGGCTATTCTTTCTATAGTAGGTAAGTCAGTTCTTTGAGGTGCGCATAACGTTCAGAACGCAGTTTAAACAAGGCATTGCTAAAATATGACATTTTAAAGTGAAAATGAGAATGCAATTTCGTGTTTCATCAAGAAGCTCAACTTCAAAAATTAGGGCTTGACCTAAAAAAATACTTCCAAACTATAGGATCTGCTTTGGATTCTATATTGGCTTTCTGTTGAGTAGCCTTGGGCAAATGGAGAAAAGCCAAGTAAGGTTTTGAGGTGTTACCCCTTTTATTGTTTGGAAAAAGCTTTAGAGAATAGAAGAGGAACAACCATCATAACTCATGCTGTTGTGCAACTGTTTGTGCCCATAGTTTTTTATTTTTTTGGTCGAAATGCCAATAGTTTAGTTGTTCTTGAAACCCATAAACAATTTACCAGGCTTGAGAAGGTCAGCTATTATTGGTCTAGTTAAGGTGATGGAGCTAATGACTACAGATTTTTATTTATTTCTGAGCACTTCATAGATAGCTACAAGTTTGAGGTATTAACCATGAAGTGAGGGGGGGAAGCACAAAGATGCATCATTTTTTCGTTTCATTGCATCCAAGGGCATGTATTTATCTTTTGGTATTATACTGGAGGAAAGGTAATGAGGCTCAATGTGGCAAACATAATTTGTTTAATCTTGCCAAGTAAGGAAGAAGAAAGGCCATTCATTAGGTGTATTTTACTTTTATATGCGGATGTCTATACCACTTTTTGTGAGCTGATTTGTTTGGTTATGCGCATCATTGGAGGATGTTTGCACTCTGTACAAGTACACTCCCTGTATGTATCGGGAATAATGTCAGTTGGGTGTTTTATTGAAGTCGCGTGCTTAAATGGGGTTCTTCATCCAATACCATGATTTCTATTTCCTTTGTTGATTATTGACCTCTTGTCTGTTGCATGTAGGTGATCCTAGGGCTCCACACAGTTCCAAGGTGAGCACCAATGAGACGGAGGTGCAAATGCTGGAAGCATCAGGCGATGCCATGTTACCATGAACCAGCATGATGGCAATTTTCTCCGTGCTGCCGTCGCCTTTGCCTCTTTTAGCTGTGGTAGATGAACCGGTGGGCACTAAGGAGGTTTTCATTAGAGAGTTTGTATATTCATTCTAGAACAGAGATGGTGATCAAACATGTGCTGACTGCCCAGGTTGGTAATAGTGACACCCTTGCCTTCTCTAGTGGCAGTTTCTGGTACTTCACTACTAATCATGAACTTACCTATTGAGCGTTGCCCTTCTTTTTGAACATCTGAAGTTGTTGGAAGCATCAATGCTATTAAATTTTCTTCAATGTTGTCTGCATCGGCTTCATCCCCTAATCTTTTTGCCCCACTGTTTCGGGGACAAGCGATCGGTGATTGGCCCGTTCGATAGAGGTTGGGTCGAGTGCATGGAATTTTCTTTTAAATCCCCTAATCCCGATGCCGATGATCCCGCTTCAATCGGATGACGAACGTGAGCTACCCGAGCCTTTCGAAATCAAGCATTGGCATCTGCTTGTCTTGTTTGGTTTCTAAAATTGCTGAGCTAAGGCTGCATCATCTTGACTTCACCAAGGGGTGGTTGGGTCATTGGCTGTGTTGACATTATCTTTTTAGACATATAGATTGATGGAATCCTCCAGAAGTGGAGAAAGGGTGCCTGGTTGGTCCCAACTCAAAGCAAAATGCTTTTTTTTTTCCTCCTCCTTCCTCAGCACGTGAAGCTCAATTAAAGAACCAGGTTGGCAATCCAAAAGAAAGAGAATGACTTCCTCTGTGGTATCAAAGTCGTGGGCGCCATTGGCCAGTTTACAGAACGTGAATCTGACTTTTTTTTTTGGTTTGTATTTGGCCAAGAAAAAAATTGGGACTTTTCGCCGTATTTCCATACTTCATGGGGTCCATGGATCTAGCAAATCTTTCTGTGAAAATGACAAGTTTGGACCAAAATATTAATATATATGTATAAAATACATGTGTGCATACATACATAGATATATATTTCATACATACATTTTATTAGTATTTCCATGGGGCCCATGGATCTTCTGTGAAAATACAAAATATTAATATATATATAAAATTTTATTATTATTTTTACATATTTTATTATTACTATTTTACTTTTCCTTCAAAATATTAAGGAAAATTGTTGACCTTGAAATATTTAATCCAAAATGACTTCATCTTTACTGACTTAGATCTAATCAATTAACTTAAGCATTTTGAGACTTACTAGTGACATGAGTCATTTTGATACAAATTCTATATGTATGGGTATTTGGGTCAAAAGTTACGTATATAATTGATATGGTATTAGGTAATCTTATCCCTATATAATGATAGAAACACTTTTGGTTTTAAAAATGCAAAACAGAAGACCTTGGGATCTTTAGCCGTTTTGAATCTCTAGGAGCACCTCAGCTATTATACTAGAATTGAGGTCAAACTATGACCAGAAAAGAAGGGTGAAGTTCACCAAAACGTGGAAAATTAAATGCGCCCTTTATTTTATAAAACTAGGAAACCGCTAAATCACATGAAAATCTGGTGGAAACTCACCTAAAGCGCGATAAGATTGTCACGTAATAAACAAATACTTCCCAACAAATACCTTATATTTTATATTATTTAGGTCCATCATCGATTTCGCTCGAGTCTATTATCCTTTTCATCTTCTCGCCCTTTTGCCCCTCAATAAATCCAATTAATTACCCCATTTGGAAGCCAATCAGGCCAGGTTTTGACTTTCATTGGAGTCATTCTAGAACCAAAGCCAAGTCTCTCTCAGCACCCAATATAATACAAACCCAAGTCAAAGGAAAGCAGTGCCTAATTTCGTAAGAAAGACTGACAATTACATCAAAATCTCTTTCTATTTCACTGCAGACGTCGTCACGAGGGGGAGCCCATGCCTCCCCACCAATCAACTCCCTATCTTTTTGCTATAATTAACTTCTAGAAACAGACAAAGGACCTTTTTCCCTTCGACCCATGGAATTCCTCTTGTTTCCATCTCCTTGTTTGGTAAAAGCAGCAAAAAGCTCCCTTTCCAAAAGAAGTTACCAAGAAACTGTTCTAATCAGTCTTTTTTTCTAAAGTGATTTTGACCGGTGATGGAGTTTTATCTGATTGAGGGCTGATTGCTTGGGCACCATGTGCTCACCAGCGATGGGCACACGCCAGGAGTTTTCTTTTTCTCCGGGGTTCAAATTATTTGGGTGCATGTGAGGGGGGCAGTATAAGATTTTATGACAGTGATAAGAAAGGTGAAAATGTCAATAGCAATAACGACATCAATAATAACAAGTGACTCCTCCTTTTTGTGGATTGGAGTCACGGAGAATTTCTCTTTAAGGGGTCAGTGGCGAGAGAAGATTGGAATAAGAATAATGTGTCATAGACTATATGTGAATTTTCTGGATAAAAAGATGGGCATGAAAATAATATGAAAGATTTCGTGAGGATGCGAATCGGAAAGTAACAAAAAGATGATTGATCAAGATCTCTATATTTTATACAATTAACTATTTAAAGTACTTTTTAGATGACATGTCTGCCCGACTTAAAATTTAAACACATATAGAAGAAAATTAAGTTATAAGTCTAGCATAAAAGAAAGCTGTGAATGACCCACGAGACCCTAAGAATGATACCCACAAAGTTTTCGATTAAGGCGATTAGATTGCATGTCGAGGTTTTTTTTTTGGGAATCAAAGCTGGTTCATAGAGAGAAAGGGAAGCATCCCTGATACGTTAGATCATACCGGGGAGAGAAAGCGAACCACCCAACGGATTTGACTTGCCCACAGAAGGAGAAATAGAAGTGAACAGTTCCCATATGAAAAAGAAAAGATGCTTGCTTCAGGAAATTTCACATCTGCCAAAGGAACTCCAGTGCCTGACAATAATGGGCAAAACCTAAACCAAGAGGGAACATTGTTTTCCCTTCCTTGATTGTGTGCACACAAAAGGCAAAGAAGGTCCCTTCAAGCAAGGCAAAGGATGGAAATGGACAGAGAGGGACAGGCACAGGATTGGAGAAAGAAAAAGCAAAAATGGGATGAAAATGGGTGGAGATGCTTTAACTTGCTCTTCCAGATCCGACACGTGTAACATATCTCTCTCTCTTTCTCTCTCTGGACACACGCACTCTCTCTCTCTCTCTCTCTCTCTCCTGGGTCTCCTCTTTTTCTCCGTTTTAATATCTTCCCTTTAATTATTTCACCCGCTGCTGCTTCAGTTCCTCTGTGGTTCCTTTCCCTTTCAGTTCTTGAAAAAAGAGAAAGGAGTGAAAGTTGAGTTCTTTTAACTGTTGTGATCGTATTTGAGCTGTTGTATTGTGATTCTTGGCAACGTCCGAGCCTGGTTGCGTGGTTCTTCCCTGAATGCTTCTGGCTTTAAGATTTCAGATTTTAGAGGTCTCTGCAAGAGGTGTAGAGAGAGAGAGCGCGGAGGAGGCGCTTTTTACAGTTGAAGAAATTTGGTAGCAAGTCTTTCTTTGCCTTTCCTACAAGTTCCTTTTCTCGTTTAATTGTGATACATATGCGAGAGATAGAAAAGAGAGGTTAGAGAGAGAGAGAGAAAGAGAGAGAGAGAGTCAATTTGCAATAGGTTGAAGTGGGTTGCCTCAGATCCAGGGAACTCAAGTAGTAAGAGGAAAAGGGCAATATCTTTTTAGGGTTTCCCTGTGATTCTTGGGACTTCTACCCTTTTCTTGGCTCACTTTCTCATGACCCTTTCGCTTTCTCTTTCTTGTGTTTGGAGATAAGTGGTTGGTTTCAATTATCGGGTTTTGTTCTGCAATCCTTGCTTTGAGGATTTAAGACCATCCTTTCTTTTCTGGTTATTTCGCTTTCATTGTAGTTGATGGATGTGGATAAAGAAGACTCCAGAGAAGGGGAAGTTGATAAGGCTTTATTAGAGGTCTACCGTACCTGTCTGGTTTAAATTCTCTACAGGGCCAGATATAATTACCCTTTTGCATTTCTCAACACTTTTCACCAACTTCAATGTCGGCAAGCATGGACTAGCTTCTTCTCTGGTGTTGGCTCTTGGGCATGGAAAATGGACAGTTGAATGGTGCAGATGATCTTTCTGAATATTTCTTAGAGAGTGATGAAGTTGATGATTTAGTTGAAAAATGGAAGGTTGTTTGTTTTCTGAGGGGTTTGAGGGAGACTTTTTCTTTGTTTGGGCGAAGGATTTTGATGTAGGAGATGTCTCTGGCGGATTTGGTGCTATTTAGAGTAGATAATTCTGGCTCTGATCATACAAGAAGGGTAAGCGACATGGACATGTCAAGGTTAAATTTGATGGCGAATACTTCAGGTTCACTGTCCGATTCTGTGATGAAGGATACAACAGAGGTGGTTTCTGGTGAAGAAGATGACTCTAGCTGTGGTGATTTGGATAATGAGGTTAGGATTGTAGCAGTGTCAGTTCCAGGAGAGGAAAAAGGTAACGAAATACCTTTGCTGGATATGATGACTGATGACAAAACTGACTGGATGGCTACTGGTGATGTGATTGCCCAGGAAAGTGAAGATGATTCCTTATCATTGGAGGGTGATCGATTCCTTGATAGTTCGTGTTCTCTTTCAGTGACAAGTGAGACTAGTAGCTTATGTGCAGAAGATTTCCTAATTGTTGATGCTAATTCTGAAATAGAAACACCTAGGTGCTTAGATGTTGAGAAGAGTGTTTGCAGTGTCAATATTCTTGCCAAGGCGCCTGAAGTGGAGGAGGTGAATGTAGAGAGAGAGATGACCAATGGACCTCTCCCTGTTGCAGTAAGCCTCGAGGAAGATGTCAGGAGCAGTTTGAGTTCCCAATCTTCCGCTGTTGTAGTTCAGTTGCCCCAAGGCAAACAAGTGAATGCGACTGTTGGGCGAAGTGTTTTTGAGGTGGAATATGTGCCCCTTTGGGGATTCACTTCGCTGTGCGGCAGAAGACCTGAGATGGAAGATGCAGTCAGAATTGTGCCTCAGTTTCTAAAGATTCCTATCCAGATGCTGGTTGGTGGTCCAGCCCTTGATGGCATCAGTGATTATGTGAGTGAGCAGACTGCTCATTTCTTCGGAGTTTATGATGGACATGGAGGTTTGCAGGTACTTCATTTTTATGTTTTATCTGAATAATTGTCTTTTTTGGAGTATTTTCTTAAAATTTTAGTAACCAACTTATAAAAGAAAAATTGTACCTCTACAATTTTTTTTACTTATTGAGTTGTTTTGTTCATTTTTAGGTTGCGAATTACTGTCGAGAGCGTGTTCATTTGGCATTGGCTGAGGAAATAGAGTGCGTCAGGGATCACTTAACTAATGGCAATTTAATGGATGGTTGCCAAGAATTATGGAGGAAGGCATTCACAAAGTGCTTTGTTAAGGTTGATGCAGAAGTCAGCGGCAAATTCAGCACTGAACCTGTTGCCCCGGAGACAGTTGGCTCTACTGCTGTTGTTGCGATGATCTGTTCATCACATATAGTTGTGGCAAATTGTGGAGATTCCAGAGCAGTTCTTTATCGTGGAAAAGAACCCATTGCACTTTCAGTGGATCATAAGGTAGAAACCTCCTACTGAGCATCTACATGATTGAAGTGTGTTAGTTTTTTTAATTTCATTTTGGTTAATCATGCTTTGGCAGCCAAATCGGGAAGATGAATATGCTAGGATCGAAGCAGCCGGAGGAAAGGTGATTCAGTGGAATGGTCATCGTGTCTTTGGTGTTCTGGCAATGTCGAGGTCTATTGGTAAGAAACTTTTTCGTAGCCTCTTTTTGATATTATATTTTCCTGTAAAAAGGGCTTGATTTGTCTATTTGATTTTTTCCTGTTCCCTCGGTCTCCCACTTTAGATGGGACTTGAATTGCCAACTTTTTTCTCTTAACATGATCATGATGTTGAAGAGCTAACCTGTGGAGGAAGTCTGCGTATCAATATGGATCTAATGGCTATACTCAGCTTGTTTAGTTAGGAAAATAAATGTGATCCTATCCTAGCAAAATGTCCCTTTACTTGCTGGCAATAAGTTGGAGTTCTTGTGATGATAATCTCTATATTTGATCCAGTCTCTCCTTCTTTACATGTTTAGGTTAAAAGTATGTCCAAAAAATTGATAGAGAACTCTTTCTGTGTTGACTGTTGAAAGTAGAAACCATCCAGTGCCATATCAAAGGTCCATCAAAATTTATGAGCTTACGTTGTAATAAGTGTCTACTGTTTACCTGTGACCCCAGACTTTGTTTGGTCTTAGTCTTGTTATTCTTTTTTTAATCTTGTCTCGCGAAGACAAGGGCCGCTAGATATTGTCCTCACTCTTTGGAATTGACTTTGTTCTGGCTCCACTCTGTTAATTGAGCATCTCAACTCTTCAAATTTTCTTAGGATTCTCTTCCGTGGAGTTCTGTGTTTTAGTCAATGTTGATTGTCTTGAAGGAAGTTTATTGGCTTCCTTTCCAGTTATAAATTGATTTTCACATGCTTTTTGGTTGGGAGTTCCGATTGGAGGATCATTTGTGCTCAATCTTTCTACTCTGAAATATGAAATTTCATATTCATTCAGGATTCTGCAATACTAGAACTTGACCTAAGGTCATAAAATGACCATGAATTGACACAATCTAGTGGTCAGATAGATGTGAAATCCCCAAACAGATATGTGTGCTACCTGATCGATTACTGAGTGGGACTATCTTTTTGGGCTGTAGGTGATAGATACCTGAAACCTTGGATCATCCCAGAACCAGAAGTGGTGTTCGTTCCCCGAACAAGGGAAGACGAATGCCTTGTTTTGGCAAGTGATGGTTTATGGGATGTGATGACAAATGAGGAGGCATGTGATTTGGCTCGAAAGAGATTACTTCTATGGCACAAGAAGAATGGGGTCACGCATCTTCCCAATAAGGGTGAGGTGGTGGACCCCGCAGCTCAAGCGGCAGCTGAGTACCTCTCCAAATGTGCTCTCCAAAAGGGAAGCAAGGACAACATCACAGTGATCGTTGTAGATTTGAAAGCTCAAAGGAAGTTCAAGAGCAAGACATGATTCGTATACCGGCTTCTTAATATTGATTCTTGTTCTTTGACTGTAGTATATAAAGCTGCGTAAGGTCGGATAAGGTTAGCCCCTATGTTTTTATCCCCGGGCTTTACGATTTACGAGAGTATTGTTCTTAATGTACTGCGGGAACATGCTCCCTTGCTACACACTGCCTATTACTGGCTTCTGTACATGGCAGCTAATATTGGTTGTAGTGACTGAGATTGTGATGACCTCGCTGTTTTGACATTGCGAGCAATTACATTCATCATAGTTGGGTAGATCTGGAGGGTTTAACGAGGACTTTGTGTTATGTTAATAATGTGTGGTACATGAATTGAAAGAACAATTCTGATGCTGAGAAATAGCCTGAAATAGGCGGATACCTCTTCCCAGAGTTTTCACAATCTTCCATGTTCACAATGGCATAGTTTTAGGTTACTTTGCGAGTGCAGAGAAAGATAAGCTCAACTAGTTAATTTTTTCGATGTTTTAGCAGTGCTCATCTGCAATAGAACACCATATTAAGTTTCTTGCAGTGCAAGCCATAAGAGAGTACCCATGCACTGTTGTATTACTGGATTTGGGCAATGATAGTTTCATTAGCCAGTCATCACTGGCTAATCAAAGGGTAAAGAGAAGCACTGGGCTCGGCTGGACTTCATAGAATTTGCTCATTCCTCCAGAGGATGTACGTTCGAGAGTGGCAAAATTTACGCTTTGGGGGTAGTAGCAGAATGGATTGAACATTCAGACACTTGAAGCATGAGCATGTTTATTACATTCACAAATATTGAGATAAGTTAAGCATAGACAAGGATAAAATATCACTTTAAATGTTTTCCTTACAAACCATTAAGCATCAAACCATAAAAAAGAGAATCCTAGCTCTACCCATATAACAGCTCATCCACCGTCTCGGCAATATTTTCTTCGTTCTGAATGCTTTGAACCCAGTGTGCATTGATGTTCACCCGCTCGATGCTCTGCTTCAGTGTCCTTGCAATGGAAGACTGCGAGCGGGTTGCAAAGAAGTCCTCCACTTCCCTGGCTTTCTCAAATGATGCAAACTAGACAAGTGATGAAAAAGCAGGGTCAACTCAAGGAATTGACCACGTTCGTTGCATAACGACAGACAGAAGGGAAAAATACCGTATCGAAGAACATTAGCATGCAGTCCTAGAAAACACACAACTTTTGCCATGAGTACAGAGCTAACTATTCGTTCGCTTTTACTGAAAAAATCCTTCCCCCTTTTAAGATGTTTGAACCCACACGAACCCACACGGGCGCGCAAGTGATGGGATGACATACCGGTGAGACAATTGAACTGACAAACCGTCTGATGAGAACCCCAGAACCCCATGTTTTTGCAATGTACTCCCAATTTTCCTGCATTCAATGATTGATCTATTAGAGAAGAATGCCACATTAGATAAGGCAGAGAGCATCAAATATTATAGGGCAAAAGCAAAAACTCTTGAAAAACCAGAAGCAGCAACAAAAAGAATAGGAGAAGTTACAAATGCTCTCAATTCTTCGTTTCAATTGTAGTTTTTGCAATAAGCCAGCAACAATCTATGTTGTATCAGCTCAAATCCAAGGAAAGCATCATTGGCTCGTTTAGGTAAAATAAATAAGAAGTCAATGTGGTCCGCTGGCATTAATGGAATTACCTTCAGCCAATTCCAAGCGGTTTCGCGTCCTTCCCAGCAAACTGCAAGCCCAAAGACAGCATCTTGACTGCGATCCTAATTAACAGCAACAGCGTGAAATTTTAGTTTCTCCCTTTATGATCGAACAATAGGTGAACTGAATAAAGGAGACTTCAAGGAACTAACATGACATATGTATGTTCAACTAGTACACAAGCCAGAGTACCTCAGAAAACAGTATGAAGCCGAGCACTTCAAGGAAGATATTTGGATCTGGACAAGAGGCCAATGACTCTACAGAGACAAAGGGGGAGACTTTAGCAAGATGAGTAGCAGACAGTTGCAATACTCGCCCAAATGACATCTGAATACCTAAAATGCGAGTTTTCTCCTGGCTCAGGTCAGTCTCTTCGTAGACTCTCAGCAAAGATTCAAAACCTGATCTGTTTGACGCATTCACGGTTTGCATCACAGCCACATAGGCTGCCTGTAAAATCAGGTAAAAGAATGCATGCAGAGGCTTTAGGACATGAAGAAATACAAAGCAACAGAAAATGCATCAGATTGCACTACCTTTCGGATGTCAGGAGAAAGGAGAGGTGTGCTCCTGTCATTTAAGAATGCATGAAAGCGCCTGCTAGCTTCCCTCAGTGTGGGTTCATCTCCGAACTTTGCTAGGGCGGTTAAAATTTGTCCTCTCAACATAGCATCTAAATGACTCTCACCCTCTTTGGCCTCCCAACCAAGCTTCCTGCCACGAAAATGCAACAAAAAAGCTAATGACTGAGCCTCTCTTTTTCGCAATCACAACTCGACAAAATTTTTATCAGAAAATTACTTCTTTAGAACATTAGGTAGTTCAAAATCTAAAACTTCACTAAGAGTCTATCAAAGACTGAAAGTATCTCTTGAAAATTTGGCATCACTTAAGCAGACTTCTCACTACACATCCAAAGAGAACTAGACAAATTAATCTCGACAAAGATCATCAAGATAGTTTTTCGGCTAATACATCAAGAAGAAAAGGTTGAAAAGAAAATTATCACGAGTAAGTTTCAGCATAAATTCAGCAGTCTTCCAGTAAGAGAACCCACCTTATAGATAATAGACATCGGGGTAAAAAATTGGTATGTCCTTCCAATTTCTTGAAATGAATTTAATTTACCTCGCCAAAGAAGCTTCTTCTTTTTGGTTTATTTGTTATCATGATGTAAGAGCTGCAAAAAAGTAAATCCAAAATTCTACCTACAAGGCTATGCTAGATGCATAAGAGTAGCTGAACTTACTCTGCAGAGTGTTGGAAAAGAATGATGAAAAAATGTCTTATGGAATCCACCAATTCAGGGGTAGCATCTGCAGCAATTCTTGCAATTTTGTAACTTATCTGCCAATTAAGAGAGTAAAATCAGTCACGAATATATCATCTCAACAAAAACCCATAGTAATATTCTCTCCCAATCCAAGTTCAGACACAATATATATAAAGTGAGAGTAGAGTTATAGCTGAACATACACTTATCAAATTCGATAACACAGTATAATCAAGTTCTTCTCCGTAAGCCGCCATTAAAGTGAGCAAAGAAGTTAAGGACTGCTGGCGAGCCATACAAAGAGCAAAGGAATCATCCAGTATACCTGTTACAAGCATGCCACAAGTTGGTTAGCCTGAATTTTAGGTTAAGAAGAGAGATGAAAAATGGGGGTGGGCGGAAGATGTTCGAATATTGGAAGAAATAATAAAGGTACCAAATCTGTCTGTTGCAGATAACATTTTAGTCTCTATGGCATATCTTAGCTCGGCTTGAAGATCCTCGTCGTACTTTACCCTATAGAATCCCGTCTGGTCGACATTAACTTTTATCCATGCTTCATTTTCCTCTAAATCAATAGATGCGGATTTTGTTTCCAACAGAAAACTTTGGCACGCATCATACGAGCCACAACAAAATATTATTGGCACAATCCACTGTCCATCCCCATGGGAACCGCTTAACAAAAATTGTGACTGCCATTATTTATCAAAGTCATGTCAGTCTGCAGCTGGTTCGCTGTATGAAGATTGGTAATGTACAAGACCAAAAAAAAAAAAAAAAAAAACTTGAAAGAAGTATAACATTTTAGAACCTGTTCGAACTCTAACTTGTTATCATTGATTTTGACGGAAACCACAGGGTATCCTTTCTGCTTGGTCCATGAATTCATTAGCTTGTTCACGGGTTCGCCTGATCCCTCCTCGAGTGCAGTGCAGAGGTCCTCTGTCTTTGCATTTGAGCAAGCATGCCTCTTTATGTACGCAGCTAGTGATCTCTATTTTTACAAAAAGATGTCCGTGTTAAATCTTCGAGAAAATCCAATACAAGCAATGTCTGCAACGGAAGTGTACTATACACAGCAAAACATGGCAGAAGAACGTTCGCATCAATAATAATTCATATAGATGATAATTTAATTTGCGAGTTCACTGTGTGAACCCGTAATTCAATAAGTTAACCAGAAGATATGATAAGATAAGTTGGAGAATCTTTCTTATTTCACTTGTACAATTTAATCTCATCAACTGAATTCTGTTATATTCCAAATCAATCAAGCAGTAGTCTTATCAAGCCATAGTGCATTTGCGGAATGGGGGGCTGTAAAGGCCAGTTGTCAAAGGATAACATTACCGTAAGCAGTAAATTGCAAACTTGAGTGCTCTGACACTTAAGTAGCGCGTAAATTATAGAAAGTATCATGAATATTTTGAACCCGAGCTTGAGTTGAGAATATGTCTGAATGAAGGATTTGTTTAGGCAATAATACCAAGAAAAGAAGCCAATTCCAAGCGATTCAAGTACCTCATCAATTTTATAGTCTCATAATGTGAGCACAAAAAAGTGAAGCGCAATCCAGCTCAAGTTAAGCAGCCAATATCAGGTCTACTAATTAAATCAAGTTCAGAAATATCACTACATTGTTTCTGCTCGAGTCAGTGAAACTGCTAGTAAAGCTTTTGAGATGCAGATTTCTTCCTCAGCATCATGTCGAGAACTTACTTATTCTCTTGATTAAATTACATGGCAGAAGACCATACACTTTTATCTTGGAGAACTCCTCAACATTCCTTAAAGAAAGGCCTTCTAGTCAGTTCATTCTCTTTCTGATTCTATAAGCAAATTTCACATGTCATCTACACGAACTCTCCAGACAGTTACTGAGATATCATCATAAGCTGAAAGGCAAAAGAATTACCTGAAAACATTCAGCACCAAGATAGCTCTGAAGCATCCGGATCACAGATGCACCCTTTCTATAGCTTATTGCATTGAAGATTTCACCGATCTCGCCAGCAGGGTTAATCTCCACCTGAAGGGGAAAAGTTTCTTCAATTCAAGGACTTCCATATATCTTTAGAAAAGGAAAAGAAGTTTTTGCTTACCTCGATTGGGTGTGACTCAGCAAGCTCATCCAGTCTCAGCCCTTCAACAGATTCTTGAAGGAACTGAGTCCATGATTCCCACTCAGGAAAAAGGCGATCAGTAGCCAAATAGCTCACCTAAGCCAAACGCATGTCATATAAAGCATGCATGATTCAATACACAAAGCAAGGTCACTTACCCAAGTAGCAACTCCCTCGTTTAGCCACAGATGAGTCCACCACTCCATGGTAACAAGGTTACCGAACCACTGGTGAGCCAGTTCATGGGTAACAACTATTGAGACCTTAAAGAAGCCAGACAAAAGTGTCAAACGTTTATGCAAATTGGTGACTACTGTGAGATTTTGTGGGATCATTATTAATTATTTTAAAAGCTTAAGCTGTTAGATGAACGTGTTTTTTAATATGTAATTGTTCTAATACTCTCCCCCACACTTAGTATGGTCTTTTTACCTAATCCCAAGAGAGGACATATTTAATTGGGGAGGTAAATGGGACCTGAAAAAATTTAAACTTAGAACCTTCAGCTCTGATACCATGTGGAATTTAAAGCTTAAGTTGTTATATGAAGATATGGTTTAACATTTAATTATTCCAACAACCACACATATGAAACTTTCCAACTTTGAACAGCCAAACTGGATATTGAAATATAGTCAACAAATTGTAATTTACATTACCCTCTGCTTGTTAGCTGCTGCCGAGTGCTGCTCATCATAGAGTAGAGCTGTTTCATGATAAGTAACTAAACCATAATTTTCCATGGCATCATAAGCAAAATCTGGGATAGCAATCATATCCAGTTTCGGAAGAGAGTATGGCACAGCAAAGTATCTGGATTTCGTTCAATTTAGTGATAGTCAACTACAGATAATGATCGCAAGTGCTCAGAATATTAGAGTACTGACAAATGCAATTCACTTAGAGTTAAGCGGGCCGGAACTAACAGACATTATAAGTCTGATAAGGACATACTCTCGGTAGAATTCAAGCGTCTTGACAGCAACATTTAGGGCAAATTTTCCCTGATTTTGCTTCCCGACTTGACAGTATACCCGCACCTTTACTCCTGCCAAGGCAATGAGGCAGATATAAGAACAATTGGGCAAAAACAAAAGGGGGAAAAAAAAGAAAAAGTCCTTCCTTGTGCACCAGATTTTCCACACTAATCACTAGATAAACGGAATTTCTTATGAGAGCAAAGCAATAATTAGTGATTTTACCATCAGATGTATGATCTTCAACATAGTCAAATAACCCAACGACAACCGCGACCAAGTATGTTGACATAATGGGTGATTCTTGATAAAATACCGTCTTAACGTGTCCTTCCACCTTTTCATCAACCGTGGGCATGTTGGAGAGAGCTACCAGATCAGCCGGCACATCTAAAGAAATTTTGAACGTCGCCTGTCACACCATTCAGCAAAATCAAGTGAACGAATCAGGTAACATCGATAGATGCCTACCTAAAAAATTACACTCCAAGAAGTACAAACAGTATTTAAAGTCAGATCATTAAAGAGATTGGCAACCTTATATAGACCAAACTAGCGGAACTATTGAGGGTGTATCAATCATATGAGGAAAAGAATGACACCTCCCTCGAAGGTTTGTACCGCCATTATAGGCATGGGAAGATCGTTAGGACAGTTGCACATAAACCACTCCTGTAGAGGAAAGATAATAACCTTGCATGCAGGCTCATCCCAACATGGAAAGCATCGCCGAGCATCAACTGGCTCAAACTGAGTAACCGCCATATTCTTCTTCTCTCCATTGTGCTCGTAAGTACTGCATAGAGTGCATTAGAACTCAAGTGCGTGAATTTGGCTGTCCACGACTAATAAGGTCAGACGTGTGCTTTTAAATAAAGATTTGGTGACAATACTAGCAGTGCTAACATCTCATAATCCAGTAATTCATTCAAAAAACTAATGAAGTGGCATATCTTACAATTGGTATGGAAGTACCTCTAGTCAATGTACAGCGGATAGGCATAAATTCAGAAACAGTAATAGAAGATGCATAGTGATGTCCTAAATGATGCAGGGCAGACAACCAACGAAACTTTTGAAAGAAAAAGGAGCAGAGGAAGCAAGTGGTTGCATGAAGCTTGGTCTTCATTTGGTCAAATAGCATGCAAATCCAATTGCTTCACAATCCCTGTTGCACAACCAAATAATGCCGAACATCATCATGTTCTGTGTTTCCTAGAAAAAAATTACCTTCTGTAGAACCCTTTCATCTCATCATTAAGAATTCCGTCAAAATCGATAGCCAAAACTCCAATCCCAGTAGGCAGAGTCTCGGGGAACTCCAAAACCAATATCTCATCTTCCCCAACCAAGTCAACTTTACAAGGCTCAAACACCTGCCCAGCATTTCAATGTCGTCAACTCACTTTGCACCATCTGATCCTCTACGTACCAGTTAACACAAAATAAGATAGAAACTAAAATCTCAGAACTCGACAACCATGGCTTTCACCATTAGCCAACCCATAATCTCAATTTTTTTTCACATTAAAATGCATTCATCACTATAATTAAAAATATATCGAAATTCATAGATAATTAGAAAGAGTAAAGCAAACACGGGAAAAAAAAGGATATCGGGGAGCCTGAGAACACATTTGCATCATAAATAAGGATTTTAATGGGCATTAAAATGGGTGGCTACGAATTTTCATAGACTGGGTTAAATAAAAATGTATTTTTAATAATACGGATTGAACTGGGTATGGACCGGCTAAGAGGTACTAGGTTTGTATTGATATAAATCACTCAAAACGAGTTAAATGGACTGGACATTTTCGACCCGACTTTCTTATTAGACTGACCTACTTCTAAGAGACTGGAGGTACGCAAAGTTGTATGCTTTGCTTTGGATGAATAATTCACGACTAAACCAAGTGATGGCTTCTAACAGAATCAGCTATTGCGAATTCTCTCGCAACCGAAGCCTCGATACGCATCGCGGAAAAGAAAATGAGATGCGATTCTACATTACTAACCTTGGTGCGGAATCGTTCAAGTGTCGGAAAGCTAAAAAACCAGGTCCACAGTCGTTGCCACCATTGCCACAGATAATTCAGAACAGCCGAAGGGAAGAGAGAGAGAATCGTTGAAGATGACGATGGTGCTGAGCCGAGAACCGGACTGGTTCTTCCTGGTGCCGGCCTCAAATAGGAGGAGAACGCTTTGTGGGTGAAGGAAACAGTCTCGTTCTGGATCGACAGGTCGGCGGCGTTGAGGACGATGAATTTGGTCTTGCTGACGATGTCGAGGTCGATGGCAACGGAGCCGGAGAATTTGCAGGTGGCGAGGTCCGGTTTCAGCCTTATGTCGTATCGCTTCGGTGACGCGAACTTAGGGAGGCGAGGTTGGCCTTTGAATTGCTCCATTTTTGCGTTGATGGGAACTTTGCGCGGCGACGTCACATCTCAATCTCTGCAGTCTCTCTCTCTCTCTCTCTCTCTCTCGATCTCGAAGTGAGCGAGGAAGAGGACGAGCGAGAGAGGAGATTTATAACGTTAGTTTTGCATTTGAAAATTTCTTCTTGCATGGCTTGTACGTGAGAAGTTACGTGCATTCGTGTGTCTTCATGTCCTTCTTGTTCATTGGCACCTATTTTCTGCGTTGATATATTTTAATTGTTGTTCCACATTCGTCGTTAATAATTTATGATATGGACTTTAAATAATCAAGCTAAATTATATGTCATTTTAGAAATTTAGTTTGCTTGTTATCGTGGATTAAGAGGATAATTATGGTAATGTATCGGTTTTGTTAGATTTGTCAATTAGTCATCCGTTTTATGCTCTACTTGGACTTTCAATGAACAAGGAAAATGTAGACTTATGATTTGCGATAACATTGTACGGACAAACCCCCCCCCCCAACACACACAACAACACAGAAAAAAAAAAAAAAAAAAGGAAAAAACTTACCGGTCGCCATTGAATTATTTTTCTAACGTAGGTGTTCTCGATGACACAATGGGTAATTGATCTTTCTAAGGAATATGGCCCCGCGAGCAAAAGCAATAAAAGGAGTTAAAGAATCAGCAACTTTAATTTAAAGAATGATTCACTAAGGAATGAGAAGATAGGGAATAGATGCAAAAGAAAATATGATCCCTTTCTTGAGGAGTTTGTGTTGCTTCTTATTGGACGGAGCTAGAATAAGTGAAAACTAGCACACACTCAAAGCACTAGATGTTAGATGCTCTTGCTTAACTTGCATTTTGAGTCTTTAAAGAAAGTGGCATATATTATTCTATTGTCAGGTCAAGATTGCAATGCTTAATTAATCAATCTTTTATTTATAAAATTATGTTTGACCTACGCCAGCCTTCAATTGTGCAAATTTCAATAATAGTAAACTCTGTCATTCATCATCTTAAGGACCGCATCATCCTTTAAGCATGTGAAGCCATTGATGTATGCACTCATGATGCTCTCATGGTAGGTTTCTTTCAACTTGGTATGCTAATGAGTCCCCTCTAGTTTATCACAACCTTTCAAACACAAATATGGACCCTTATTGATTTGCTCTTCTAATACACCCTTAAATTTATCTGAAGTATCGCAACATAACTAAATTTTGAGCGTAATGAAATGGGCCGAATCTACAGTAAATTTTATGAGATTACCTCATTTCCATACATGCCATTTGACTAAATTCAACGAAGTCATAGAGTTGGTCATTTGATTTCTTGCCACCAACTGAATAACCCCAAAAAGATGTAAGATGAATAGTATAAGCAACCATAACTCCGTGGGTAGTACAAACTTTTCTAACTAGATCAAGTAACCTTATGCACATTTATAAAATAATATCATAACTCAATTATCTCAAATCCAATATATGGTGCAATTACAAGATTAAGATGAGTGATATCACTTCAACTTAACTATATAAGAGATATTCATTTAATCAATAATATCTAAACATGCATTAATGGTCTAGTCTATTAATCAATCCTATAGTCATTATCCAATTGAGATCACTCTTAATGCTCGTGACAAAGGAGACTAAGACACTCATTGGCAATATCTACATCTACAGTAGTCGATAGTGTGGTTCATAAAGATATTCTAAAAACAATATGTATAGTCAACCCCACCATGGGTTCTAATCATAGCTAGCATGAGCATAATCCATAAACATTATTCTCCAATAAGTCCTAAATCAAATTCATAAATTCATCTCATAAATTAGAATACATTCCATAAGCTATTTCAAAATTTATTTCATAAACCAAGTTCACAAATAAGAATATATATACATATATGTGTGTGTACATATGTACACACACATATATGTATATATATTCTTATTTGTGAACTTGGTTTATGAAATAAATTTTGAAATAGCTTATGGAATGTATTCTAACACACATATATATAACACTCTTTCGTGGCACATTCCCTATAAAGTTTCTCAAATTATTTACAAATATCAAAAATTAATAAATGCCAAATCTACATTTCATGCGACAGATCTGCTTGTAATAACTCATAATATATCAAATCTTCATCACTTTCGACACACGAGTCTACATATTCATTGAAGAAATAGACATAACTTACTTGGGAAAATCTAAATCAAATCACAAAAGTAACCAATGAACTCAAAATCATATCAATTAAGTTAAAAATGATATCAAAATTAAGCAAAAAGCTAATTTAATTATTACTTGAGTAAACCAAGTTCATCCACTGACAAAACAACTTCCACGGGCTGTGCCATCCATGAAACTTGCCCATAGCGGGCATTCAGTGCTGTCTACTATGCGTAACTTATGTGTGAAACTCTAAAAGTTCTTTTAAACCAACTTGTAATTCGGAATTAATTTCTAATAAGCCTCATAGATACACAATACTCCAAACTATCATTTTTATATAAATTTACATCTTAATGATTTCTTAATGGAACATTGCAGTTTGGAATTCACGTAACTCTGAATTTAAGCTTTATTAGTTCCGAAAATTCCTCTGATTTGATGAAAGTAGAGCTTGAATCCTAACTGGACATTGCGAATCGAAAATATCCGACCCGTCAAAAGGTCTGAGGCATGTAAGTGCAAAATTTCCACCCTTTTCTCTTCAGTTTTCGCTCCCGCTGAAGGCCTCTCTCTTTCCTACTTCCTCTTATCTCTCGATCATCCCTTTCCTGCGGAGCATAAGGCCAAATTAGATGGGCTTTGGGCTGGGTTTTGCCGGGCCAATTTATTACAAAATTGGCATATACCTCTTCCTCGAATTTTTAAGCTCTTCCATGTTCACAAGTGCGGGGAAAGGTATGCTTTGCTAGTAAATTTTCTTCGATGTTTTAGCAGTGCTCATTCGCAATAACACCCCATACGAGTTTTCTCGCGGCGAGAGCCATAAGAATTAGGTTATTGGTTTTGGCAATATGACAATGTCTGCTTTCAGGAGCCATTCATGTCTTACTCATCAAAAGGTAAAGAGAAGTATTTGACTCAGCCAGACTTAATGTGATTTGCTCGTTCCTCGAGAAAAAGAATGTTTGAGAGTAGCAAATCTTGCCCTTTCAGACAACGGCGGAATGGACTTGTTTATTGCATTTGCAACTATTGAGGTAAGTTTAAGATAGAAACATATGAAATGTCACCTCACATGTTTTGTGGACAAACAATCAAGTGTCATGATCCATGATTCTCCCATACTCATGAACCCTTGAGAGCGAAGCTTGGGATTATTGAGTGAAGAGTGAGGATGCAGAGATGATGAACACAACTAGTCCGTGGGAGTAATGTTAGGATGATTTGTGTTAGGTGTTCTAGGATATAAGAATTATATTACTTATGAGCTCTAAAGGCGGGGTCAGCCTCCCGTGTATAAATTGATCAAGAGTTGATGCCGCTCTCTTGATGAGACCATGGCAAATTGAAACCAGTTGTTGAGCTTAAAGAGATATGTTGTCTCGCTCGATGGACTAGATGTTCAAGCTAAGCTGCAAATGATACAATCTCATATAAGGAAGCTATTTGCCGTATTATTCGTTGGAACAATTATAGAAGGAAGGCTGGCTTGGCGAATTTCACTCACTAGGAGCCGCATGGGTTATTTTGTTACCAAAAAACTACCAACTCGTGACAAATGGTATCAAAGTCAAGATCCCTCTAGTAGGTGGGTGATTCAGGGGAAAGCTTGTAGTCTTCCAGGTCTTATGAGGGCGAAGAGTGATTGCCGGGGCTAGGAGGGCTCGAATAGCTTGTAGCTCTCGTCTAGCTTCTAGGATGACAATGGGGCCCAAGAAGGAACTGAATTGCTCGCCGGGTGGGGACAACGTTCTTAGATCAATTGGCAAATCTCAAGAGGAGGTTTGCGATCACATTTCCAACAGAGGGGAAGGCTTGCAGAGATCAGGAGGAGCTTAGTAGGTGAAAGAATGTGCTATCATAGTAATGCAGTTGGCTAGGGGTGCCACACTTGTTGGTGAGCACAAATGACTAGAGATTCGTGAACAATTTTGATCGTGGAAAGCAACTAATGGAGTGGAGTGGCTTGCTCTGTTGGGCAAGCATTGCTATCTATGTAAGTCCCAAGGAATGGCATTGATGGTTAGGGAAACACAAAGAAGTGACAAAACAGCTCGTATTGGGGGCGTTGTGGAATTGAGTGGGTGAGTTTGTCACAGTCTGTGATTTTCTCGTACTCGTGAACCCTTTAAAGTGAAGCTTGGAGTTATCAAGTGAAACATGAGGATGCAGAGAGGATAAATACAACTAGTTTGTGGGAATAGCATTAGGACAGTTGGTGTTAGGAATTTTAGAATATAATGATTATATTACTTAGTGGGGGGTTGGCCTCCCATGCATGAACTGGTCGAGAGTTGATATCGCTTTCCTAATGAGGCCATGGTAGGTTGAAACCAATTATTGAACCTAAAGAGATATGTTGTCTCATTCGATAGACTAGACGACTGAGTTTAGTTGAGTGTGGTACGATATTGTATAAGGAAACTATTTGTTGTATTGTTCCTTAGAACACTATAGAAGAAATGCTGACTTGGCGAATTTCACTCGCCAAATGCCACACGGGTTATTTAGTGGCCAAGGAATTGCCAACCCGGGACACAAGCATCACAACGTTTAAAAAAGAGAATCCTAGCACTTCCTATATGCAAGCTCCTGTACTATCTCGACAAGATATTCCTAGTTCTAAATGCATTGAACCCATTGTGCATTGATGTTCACCCACTCAATGCTCTACTTCAATGTTCTTCCAATAGAAGGCTTTGAGCGGGTTGTAAAGAAGTCCCCCACTTCCCTGGCTTTCTCAAATGATGTAAACTAGAAAATTAATGAAAAAGTAAGGGAGCTTAGAAATTAAGTGACAATATTAACAGTGGTAACATCTCATAATACAGTATGGAACTACCTCTAGTCAATGTATAGCAGATAGGCGTAAATTTAGAAATAGTAATAGAAGATGCATACTGATGTCCTAAATGATGCGGGGCTTGGTCTTCATTTGGTTTAATAGCATGCATATCCAATTGCTTTAGGATCCTCAAATAATGCTAAAGATCATCATGCTCTGGGTTTCCTAGAAAAAAAAAGTTACCTTTTGCAGAACCCTATCAACTTACCATTAAGAATTCCGTCAAAACCCATGGCCAAAACTCTAGGTAGCATCTTGGGGACCTCCTAAGCCAGTATCTCATCTTCCTCAACCAAGTCAACTTTACAAGGCTCAAACACTTGCTTAGCACTTCAATCTTGTCAAATCACTTTTATCCCGCCGATCCTCTAAGTACCAATTAACACAAACTATAAACTAAAATCTCAAAACTAGACAAGAATAGCCATCACCACAAGAGGCCTTGGACTTCTGGTCGGTTGAGAGACCGTAGGTGGAAGCCAATAGGTAGCATGCTACCTGTGAGGGCTGTCCTTGGTATTCCCCCAACATGGTGCTCTGTGAACTGCGTTCCTTATTTTAATGTGTAGGTGTCTACATACCTCACATCCTTTCAATTGGTTGTGAATATTTTTCTTCCCCACTAACCAAGGAATACCAACGATTTTACTCTAAAACAAAGTTGAATGTTGATAACTCTTCACTTTAAATGATTCCTATACCACGTTCTTGATGGAGGGTCATTAAATGTGTGAGCCAACCCATAATCTTAATATATATATTTTTCACATTAAATACATTCATCATTGGAATTAGAAAATATATTGAAATGCAAAGAAATTAGAAAGGGTAAAGCAAACATGAAAAATAAATAAATAAATAGCTAAGAACATATATGCATCGTGAATTAATGGGCTTTAAATGAGTTGGTACAAATTTTCATAGATTGGGTTTCGCAAGATGTATTTTAATAATATGAGTTGAGTCAGATATAAATGGACTATCAGATACTAAATTGATAATGTGTATAGATCCGTCAAAATATATTAAATGAGCTTGACCCCTTCCGATCTGACTCATTCATTGGTGGCTTTATTTCAAAGAAGACCCAAGGTATGCAAAGTCGTATGCTTTGCTTTAGATGAACAATTCACGACTAAACCAAGTGATGGCTCCTAACAAAGTCAATTACGGCGAATTCTTTCACATCCAAAAACCTAGATATTAGGCGTGTAACAAAAAAAAAAATTTGAGAACCGCTCTGATCGTCCAGAGAATCCTGGATTGATTTTAGGTTGTTCTCATGGGCAGGTAAATTGGAACACGGAACCGGACCATCTCGGTTCTAGCGTGGATCAGCCTAGCTGAACTATCCGCTTATGATGCGGCCTACTACTGGACCGGTACCTATAAATATATATATATATATATATATATATATATATATATATATTTTTTTTTTTTTTGTTTTATGTCTCGAAATAGAATTGAAACCCAACTTCTACTTCCTCTACCAGTTACCTCCCTCTTGTTTTCCCAGTCGCAGCTGTAAAGTCCTATTAAAAATCTCTCTCATCGTTTTATTATCTCTGAATCGAAGGAACACGAGAGACTCCACTCCATCATCTTCTTCCCGATCATGATCGCTTGATCTCGCGCTGCTTGTCCCCAGCTCGAGACCTCCCGGGCCGGGCGCGATGATGAGGCTGTTCAACAGAGGCGGCAGGGACGATCCCTCCAGCGCCTCGCCGTCGCCGCCGCCGCCGCCGCCGCCGTACGCGCCTTCCCCGTCGTCCTCGCCGGCGTCGCTCGCCGGGCCCGCGCGGCCGATCCGCCTCGTGTACTGCGACGAGAAGGGGAGGTTCCGGATGGATCCGGAGGCCGTGGCGGCGCTGCAGCTGGTGAAGGGGCCGATTGGGGTGGTCTCCGTGTGCGGCCGCGCTCGGCAGGGGAAGAGCTTTATCTTGAACCAGGTGAGCGCTTTTCTCAATGCGCCATTGTCTCGGCGGTGGATGTGGAGTTTGTCGGTGTTTGGCGATGGCTAGGGTTTGAGCTCACTCCAGCGTGATTAGGATTCGAACTGCTTGAGCTTCTAATCGCAGTTATAGAGTGACGAGGGCTGACTTTACTAGGTTTTGTCACTTCATTCTGCTTCATTCTGCTGGGCTCTGAAGTAATTCCTGTTTGCGGAATCCGGTTGGGGATGAGTTAGGTGTCATGTTTGATAGTGGTTTATGTACTTTGAAAGAGGAGTTATGGCGAGCGTTATTTGCGTTGCACAAGTGTGAAGGTGAAACACTGTTTTGTAGGCTAGGTGGAGGCTAGGATATGTAAATTCTAATGTAATTTGGCCTGAAATGGATTTCATATGCCTGATTGCTGGTTTTTTTTTTTTGGTCCCACAAGTTTAGGCCTCATCTAAATAGTAGTTTATGTGTTTCATAATTGAAATTCTGGCAAGCATCTAATGGTGGTGTCACAGTCAGCTTTTGTAAACTCAAATAGTGATGTGAGAGTATGTTTATAGTAGTCTTCATTTGTGACTAGTTAAGGTTTAGTTGTCTTCGTTTGTGGCAAGTGCCATATAAATGCATGTGGTAATATCCTCCTTCGATTTCTATGCAAGATATGTTAAAGTGGGCTATTACTAACTTATCTATTTAGCGACACACTCCTTTCTCTGAATATATGAATTATTAGGGCAAGGTGAGAGCAGAATCGTTCTTTGGTATACATTAAGATATAAATAATCTGGAGAATGGTGGACATTATGCTGTACTAATTGTACCATTGATGACTGGAGCCTGGTTGAAGGTCTTTGTAAGACTGAAAGTCTCCTTTCACTGAATTTATGAATTGTCGCAGCGAGGTGAGAGCAGAATCATTTTTCGAAATATTAAGACAAAGACAACCAGTTCTGGAGAATGATGGTATGTTCCATGCTACAGGATCCACTATTAATTCTATCATTGACAATCAGAGCATAATTGAACGTTTTGCTAAGGCTGAAGGTCTTGATGACGCAAATGACACTAGAAGTGAAGAAAAAAGATAAATTTCATTCCAAACAGCAAGTTCAGAAATTTTAAGCATCAAACGTTAGATTTCCTACTTCTGCTGCTTTGGATAGTTCCTTATATGATCCCCAAGATAACCTTAAGATGGCACCTAGCTATTCGGAATCTCTCATTTTAATGAGATGGAAGTTCTTACAATTGTAGTGCATTTAAGATGTAGGAATTGCTGGCCTATTCAAACATCTGAATAAAAAGCATGAGGTTAATATTATGAGAAGATACTGATGAAGTCATACTGGGGACAATATTGCATAAACAAATGAAGTTATGCTAAATGTGATCAAGACAGAAGTTTCTAATAAAAAATCACTAAGCACAGTAAAACATGTTCTCTCTTCAGCAGCCTACTGCAGGAAAATAAACAAATCAGTCATCTCCTAGATTGTGTTTAAATCTCTTTTTTCTTTAATCTTCTTATTAGTGTGCTAGTTCTTCCATTTGCTGCGATTTGCGCTTTGGTTCTAGTTGTACAATTCTCTATTTTGGCCTGTGTAGATGATCTGGTGAAGGTGCTATGATATTTATTATGATGTTTATTACTGTAGCTTCTTGGAAAGAGTAGTGGATTCCAAGTAGCATCAACCCACCGGCCATGCACTAAAGGGCTTTGGTTGTGGAGTGCACCGTTGAAGAGAAGAGCTCTTGATGGAACCGAGTATAATCTCTTACTTTTGGACAGTGAAGGGATTGATGCTTATGATCAAACGGTACGCCAAGTTCAGTGAACTGAGAATTACTTTTTGATCGCTGATTTGATTGTTGTAGAATGGTGACATATAGTCCTGTTAGACTTTTTCTTCACCCCAACGATATTTCTTATGGTTGTCCTTGTACTCTTTTTTTCACAGGGAACATACAGCACACAAATATTTTCTTTGGCTGTCCTCTTGTCTAGCATGTTCATCTACAACCAGGTTGGTAAAGTCTTGCAAAGTTATAGTAATATCGCTTTCAAGTCTTAGATGTTTAAGATTTGTTTTATTAGCTTTACTTATAAGTTGCTGATCATGTCTTAAACTTTTTCCTTTCTCTCAGTTTTATTACTGCTTTGCTGAAGTAGACTTCAAACTACAGTTTTGTGTCTTCTTACTACCATTTTGCTTGTGTATAACTTGTATTCAGATGGGGGGGATTGATGAAGCTGCACTGGATCGGCTGTCTCTTGTCACTCAGATGACTAAGCATATTCGTGTGAGAGCGTCTGGGGGGAAGAGTGGTGCTTCTGAGTTGGGACAGTTCTCCCCTATCTTTGTTTGGCTTCTGAGAGTAATTCCCCAAGCTATTCTGCTGTTTTTCTCTGGAAACTGTAATTGTGAATTTAGACTAGGTGATTGTTTGGGTACTGAACTATTGTTTTTGTTGCTACATAATGTAGGACTTCTATTTGGATTTAGTGGAAGATAATAGGAGAATAACACCACGTGACTACCTGGAACTTGCATTGAGGCCAGTTCAAGGTACTCGAAGAGATATAGCTGCCAAAAATGAGGTATCATCTGCTTTTTGTTTTTACCCTTTTAGTGTGAGATCCATGAATAGGAGCTCCCATAAACATTATGTCTGATCTTATTTTAGCCTGGTTTATGTGAGGCAAATGTCCTTCTATAATAGCGACGTGTTTCCATAGACAATTGTGTGTTTGTGTCATTCTAGTTATCAGTACTACTTGAACTTGTTTGGTTGCAACTGACCTAACTGTGTGCTGTAATAATTTAGAGTAGGCAAGCAAACATTTATGGAAGCTTTAGCCTACCCTCTGACCCTCTGACCCCACCCACCACCACCCCCCAAACACCCGCCCACCCATCCACACACAAAACAGCTTTGGGAGTAGATGATTGTTAAATAACAAATTCCTTCATTTCTATTTGGATTGTAGTTAGACCACTTGCTTAGAAACTGATTCATTATAATGGTTAGGCTAAAAGCTCCTTTTGTCATGTTCTAGTTTTAAAGGAATTTAATGTGATGCCTCAGTGCGTCATCAGTTTCTTCTTTGCCCGGTTCCTGCTTGTGTCTATGTATACATCTGTGCTGTGGGGTTACCTGCTACTACTTTTTTAGTGTTTCTTTATGTCGTTAGAGGTTGTAAACTTTTAAAGAAATGCTTTCCAGATTCGGGACTCTATTCGAGCTCTATTTCCAGATAGAGAATGTTTCACCCTCGTGCGACCTTTGAATAATGAACATGATCTCCAGCGGCTTGATCAAATATCAGTGAGTATCTTGTCATTGTCAGATGTGCTTTTATCTACTTCAGAAAATATTTTTCAGTCTGTAGTTTTTAGTTCATGCTTTGTATTTGTGATGTTGGATGCAGATGGATAAACTAAGGCCTGAGTTTAGGTCTGGGTTGGAGGCCTTGACAAAGTTTGTGTTTGAGAGAACAAGGCCCAAGCAAGTTGGGACCACTGTCTTGACCGGCCCTGTTCTAGTGGGTATCACAGAGTCTTACTTAGAGGCCTTGAATAATGGTGCAGTGCCTACGATATCATCTTCATGGCAGGTTGGTAATATCTTGAATTTCTTTATGTTTCCAATATAAAAACTTGGTCAGTCTCCCGAACTGGGTTGGATCTGAGTAGGCGTGATAATTTTCTTTAAAGATTTGCTCAACAATCTTGAGAAGTGTTAAATGAAACCACCAAGTGACTTCTGTGGCATTTGCAATTTGTACAACTAGTCTGCCATGTTTAGTCATGATATGGAGCCCTTTGGAATCCCCTTGTGCCCCTATGCCTTTGTTCTTCTTCTATTTATTTTTCCTGGGGTGGTTGAGGTTGAGGATTTTTTTTCACAAGTTGACTTATGAGTACATGGGTGTCTGCAATGAAGGGCTCATTTGATAACATTAAAATATGAGTGCGGAAATTTAAGTACTGAATATGAAGTGCTAAAGTCTTTTAAGTACTGAAAATGAAAATAAAAGGTTGTTTGATAATAGAAAATAAATTTTACTAGTATTTTACCAAACATCAAATAGTGAGCATTATTGGAAGGTTTTGGTTATATGATTGGGTGATAATTTCCATGGAATGTTGTATCACTTGAGCCATTAAGTAAGGCCTTCCTTACTACATAAAGTGATTTTTATGCAAAACACTAGTTGTGTAGTTAAATATGATCAACGCACTTGATGACATCAAGTATTGGAAAAGTATAATTTTCAGAGATTTAATGTGGTTATCAAAACACACCCTAAGAGAAAGAATCCTTTATATATTGGTGCATTTTTTTTTCATCTTTACAATATAAAAAAGGATAAATTATCAGGTAATTAACAAGCCTGGCTATGACTTTTTATTAATTAAAATTAAGGTAATAAAGATGAGCATTTGATTAATTTTGGGCAATACAATGGCATTTTATTGACCAAAATAGTTTTGGTGCCTGACGTTGAGATTGCTACCTTACATTGTGTCACTAGAAATAGAAAATAAAAAAATAAAAATCCTTTTCATGAGCTATTAAAGATTTGAGTTGTTTCATATTAATGAGCTAAGGAACTTCTCCACTTTGTCTTGATGACAGAATCTTTTTCATCTTGCAAATTGACATGTCTGTCCTAAATCTGTGTTTTTCTGTTTATTTCTATAATGCATCGAGTTAAAGTCTAAAATGGTTTTGTCATCTTTTGATAAGAATTATCAATTATTAGCAGAACAAAGCTAAAGAGCTGTTTGGTGCTGATCGTCACTTGTCATTGCTATCTATTGAATGTGCAGTAGTTATGTTTTCACTCTTATTCTACCTCTTATTATTGTAGAGTGTCGAAGAAGCTGAGTGCCGTAAAGCTTATGATTCAGCTACTGAGGTTTACATGTCTACTTTTGACCGGTCGAAACCACCGGAGGAAGTAAGCAACACTTTGCCAGAGAAATGAATGCTCTATTATTTTGGTATATTCCTAATTTCAGTTAATGTAGGCTGGCATGAGGGAGGCTCATGAGGAAGCAGTACAAAAATCATTAGCTGCATTCAATGCGAGTGCAGTTGGTGCTGGTTCAGCAAGGAAGAAACATGAGGAGCTTCTCCATAAGTTCTTCAGAAAGGCTTTTGAGGTGGTGCCTTAAGTCACAAAATGCTAACTATTTTTCTGCTGCAATGAAGTGGAATCTTTAGTCCTATTTTTATCATGGGTGGCTCCCAATATTTGGTTCTATGATGGTTATTACATTGGGGAAATTACATCTCTATGGACTCTGTTTATTTTTTTTCTTTGTGCTTGTGATAAGGTGGTTGCATTGGGTGTTGATACGGTTGTTTCTTTTGGGTCACCACTTCGTTTGATTTTCTCCCTTTGATGCGCATTGTCACGTCAGATTTTGGAGATCCATATACCACTAGACTTTTTTTTTTTTTCACAGTATGGGACAATTGGTCTAAGAATTGATCTATGGCACAGAAAGTGCAAAAATTGAGTGGCCAACATAATTGAAAATCTTGTTTACCAGGATTTTGAAAAGCTTAGTCTCAAGTTGAGTTTGATGCGGTTAGAATATGATGCTGGCATCAGTAGATAAGGTTTAATTGAAATATTTTCCTTTCATAAAAAAGCTGTGGTGTGTTGACTAATTATGGTTAATGATGATGGTCTATTTTTGTTAGGTTTTCTGTTTTTTCTGTACTAGGACCAATAACTTAAGCAATCCCCTCTTGACTAAATTGGTCCATGCAGGATTACAAGAGGAATGCGTTTATGGAGGCAGACTTGCAGTGTTCACATGCTATACGGAGCATGGAAAAGAGGCTGAGAGCCGCTTGTCATACACCTGATGCTAATATTGATAATGTTGTCAAGGTTAGTAGTCATGTTTGTTGCTATCTATAAAGGATATTCCTTTTTCTCTTTTTCATTCTTTTCTATGTATACCTCATAGTATGAGCTTGAATATGTTGTTTTGTTTGTTTATGAGATTGGGCAATTGTTAACTTATCTTGTATTGATGTCTCATTAGATCAAATTGCTTTTGACAATCAGAGCCTGTCTTATTTTTACAGCATTTGGGCTGTGTTTCAATAATACAGATTTGAAGTTGTCTTTATCTACTGAAAAATAATCTTGTAAAATATTGATGATGGTGAAATCGTGAGGCGGCCATCATTTGTGTGGGGTCTGATCAGTGTCTACTTCTCCTGATCAGTGTCTAGTAGAAGTAGATGTGTTGAAAGGGCAGAAGAGATGAGGGCATTTGGGAAATTATCCATGCTTGTACCAAATGCAAACAAGGTCTAGTTCCAAATGTAGGGGAACTGTGATGTATTGACCATTAGTGCGGACATGGAGTGTGGTATATCAAAGATTATTCTCTATCTGACGCTAAAGTTGGTAGGCTATTTATTGGTTGATCCATCTCATAAAAAGCATAGAGAGCTTTTATTTTAAATCTGAGTGGCTTTTGAGTTTACCGTTGCAAGCAAGTATAGTGATGCTGGGAGATGAGATTCTCCTCTCTTTGCAAAGCATTTATTGTGGAACAAGTATAATAGGGGTTCGAAAGGCCACTTTGTATTCTATTGCGCAGATCTCTAGCTCTACAATGTCTTAGCTCTTGTTATGTGATAAGAGTTGCCCATTACAGATCAGAAACCCCATAATGCCAAGAGATGATTAAATCATTGACAAAATTTCACTCTTTCAATAGATATTGCATGGGATGACTAGGTGTAGAATTATGGGACCACTGTCAACAATTTGAAAAAGCTTTATTAGAAGAAGGTGCAGTTTAATATTGGAATGATTTAACATCCCTTCATGTAAAGACTGGTGTTTGCCTTAAGATTAAAGCTTGGAAATATATATTGGGGGGTAAATAAGGAATTAACAAAGATTCGAACTCATGATGTTTTGCTTTAATACTATGTAAAATTTTGTGGAACCACTTCCAACTGTTCCAAAAGGTTAAGCTATTAGATGAAGGTGCAGTTTATATGTAAATGGCTTAACACAAAGTGATCTTGCTTGATAAACATCCTCACCTATGTCCCAAAGTTATATTTCGTAGATTTACTGAGAAATTAACAAATCAAGCCCATATGTCGTAATTTGAGGTCTAAAATAAATGTTACAATCTTTTATGGTTGTTGTGCCCATCATATTTTGGAAAAGAATGGATTGTTGATGTCATTTTGGGCATAATCTTGAGTGTTCTGTATTGATATTTTGCAGGTTCTTGATGCTCTTTTGTCAGAATATGAAGCATCATCTCATGGTCCATCAAAATGGCAAAAGCTTGCCATGTTCTTGCAACAAAGGTTTTCCCTTTATTCTTTTAACCTGTTTTCCAAGTTTGTTATCTCCATCTGTATCCTTGACTTACTGCTTTCAAACTGCTCAGCTTGGAAGGCCCAATACTAGACCTTGCGAAAAGGCTAATTGATCGGGTCGGATCTGAGAGGAGTTCCTTGATGCTGAAATGTCGGGCCATTGAAGATCAGGTGGGGTTGCTTAATAAGCAACTGGAAGCCAGTGAGAATTACAAATCTCAGTATTTAAAGCAATATAAAGATGCCATCAGTGATAAGAATAGACTTTCTGATGATTATTCAAGTCGTATAAGTAAATTACAGAGCACTTGTAGTTTACTTGAAGAGAGGTCTTCTAGCTTGCTGAAAACATTAGAATCTACAAAGCAAGAATCTTTGGACTGGAAAAGAAAATACGAGCAAGTATTGTCTAAACAGAAAGCTGAGGAAGACCAGTCTAGTTCTGAAATTGCTATCCTCAAATCCCGGAGCAGTGCTGCTGAGGCAAGACTGGCTGCTGCTAAGGAACAAGCTCAGTCAGCTCAAGAGGAGGCAGAGGAGTGGAAAAGGAAGTATGATATTGCTGTTAGAGAAGCAAAAGCAGCCTTAGAGAAGGCAGCTATTGCACAAGAGCGCGCGAATAAGGATACACAAAAGAGGGAAGATGCTCTAAGGGAGGAATTTTCCATTGAATTGGCTGCTAAGGTCTCTCTCTCATGCACACTTGCATTTGTATTGGTGCAAACACATGTAGCTTTCTTCTTGTGCCTTGTGCCCTATAATAGTGGAATCAATGTGTTTACCATTTCTCGATGATAATGCAGGAGGAAGAAGTGAAGGAGAAGGTGGCAAAAATGGAGTATGCTGAACAGTGCTTGATCACCATAAGGTCAGGGCTGAAGGTAAGCTCATATCATTTTGATTTAGGAGCGTTGAAAATTGACGGCGAAGATTTTACTGCTGGTTTCAGGGTTTGGCACATTTTTTAATAAACATGTATAGGAAAGCAACTTGTTTATTTGAATTTACCGTTCTAATAACTTCTTTATTGTCTCCATCAATCCTGGTCTCTAGGACAATTTCTCCAGTTCATCTTTTTGCACTTTCTTGTACTTGATGATTGATATGGTTTCCAGGCTGCTGAGTCAAAAATAGAGAATTATGATGTGGAGATTATGTCCCTGAAGAACGAAATCAGAGCGTTGAGTGAGAAGTTTGAAGCTGCAAATGCTAAAGCCCTATCTTTTGAAAGAGAAGCTAGAATTGTGGAGCAGGAGAAGATCCATCTTGAACAGAAGTACTTATCTGAGTTCAAAAGATTTGAGGAAGTTCAGGAACGGTGCAGAAATGCTGAAAAAGAAGCCAGAAGATCTACTGAAATGGCTGACAAAGCACGAGCAGATGCAGTCACTGCCCAAAAGGAAAAGAACGATATTCAAAGGCTGGCGATGGAGAGACTGGCTCAAATTGAGAGGGCTGAGAGGCTTATTGAGAGTTTAGGGAGAGATAAAATTGCATTAGAAGATCAACTTAAGGAAGCACGTATGTCAGAGACGGAGGCCCTCTCAAAAGTCACCTTATTAGAGGCGAGAGTTGAGGAAAGGGAGAAAGAAATTGAGTCCTTGCTGGATTCAAATAATGAGCAAAGGGCTAGTACGGTTCAGGTCCTGGAAAGTCTCCTTGACACTGAACGAAAGGCTCGTGCAGAAGCCAACAGCAGAGCAGAAGATCTCTCAGTCAAGCTACAATCTGCGCAGGCAAAAATTGATTCCCTCCAACAAAAGTTAACTACTGTTCTTATAAATGAAACTGCATTGGACAGCAAGCTCAAGACTGCTTCTCTCGGGAAACGGCTCAGAGCAGACGATGGTGAAATTGGTATGGACTCTGTTGAAGATATGGATATTGATAAGCCCTCCAGAGGAAATAAGAGGTCTCGAAGCACAACCAGTCCCCTAAAGCACATTCAGCCAGAAGATGGTGGATCCGTGTACAGAGGCGATGAAGACAACCACAGCAACAAAACATCGCAGGAGGATTATACCAAGTTCACCATGCTCAAACTGAGGCAAGAACTCACAAGTCACAATTTCGGTGCCGAGTTGCTCCAATTGAAGAATCCTAACAAGAAGGACCTCCTTGCACTATACGAGAAGCTCGTCCTCCAGAAGTTGTGAACATTTTTTATGTACAGGGAAGCGCATGTGACTTAAAAAAAAGAGTTTGAGTTGTAGATCAGGTATGACATAGGGTTAGCGTTTTTCATTCTGTAGATTCTTTATTTGAAATTCTCTTTGGGACTAGTCCAAAATATTATCTTGAGCGAACTCCCTTTTCCATGCAAGCATAGGCTCTGCGCGAGTGTGATGTCAGGCTTCTCCGTCAGTGTTGTTCTCTGCTAGTGGTTTTTGATAGTTTCCATGGTGCCCTTTGACAAAGACTTTGTATTTGGCGTGCTTGGTTTTCTGGCTTAATGCTTCTTTGTGTTCGTGTGCCTGTGCATTTTTTCGGGCCAACGACAGAGTGTAACAAGTAATTGTAGGATGAAAAACTAATCTATTGTTGCCTGTAAGAAAAGGAAGGTCTAGCTTCTGCTTTTTTCAATGGATGAGAGTGCTCCTGGTCTGTGTACGTTTGGCTTTTCTCATTTCCGGATGGTATTGCATCACGATCCAGGTTTTTTGTTCATGTCATAAGCATGACCTTACACCCAATAGAAAATGCCCCTGTTGTCCTGTGTTGTATTGAAATGACCTGTTTGTCAATAACTGTACTTTCCACTTAAATTTCACATCATTATTATTCTTCTATTGTTGGCGAGACATGTAGGCATGATGCATAAATAACTGTTCCTTAGGCAAAATTAACCATGGAGCTACTTAACCAACTTTTCCACTGTACAAAACTTAGCTCAGTTGGCCAGTTCTCCTTCCGAGCATGAGGGTTTCGATCCTCGCTCTTGGTAAGTATGGAAGCCGGGTTAAGTGATGAACCGTCTAGCCGGGATGTATAAGGATAGTGGGTCTGCAGAAGTGGGTTGGGTTTGGGGTCATTCCCTATAAACCTTCCAAGGTTTCAGAGAGGCTTGGGAATTTATGGGAAACCCATACTCTCGATATATTTGACTATCAAAATGTTCTTTGCTTCCTTATCCCTTAGGGGGCAGTGTAAATATGCAAAATTAATACCCCGTTAGGATTTCTAGCTGCTTTTGGGATTTTGGAACTTACGCTTCTTCCACTGACTTCTCGATGTTGCTTATAAAATTAAGACAACCGTCATTTCACAACAAACTTGTTTCTTGATTTTAGAATGTTTATAATCGTCGGGCTTAAATTCTTTCAATCTCATATTTTGAGACTGTAGGCTTCTAATTGAAGATTTAAAATCCGTAGATTTAAAACTATGGATTCCTAAATTGAACCCTACAATTGAGAATTTGTATAGCTCTGAATTTATAGTTTTTAAATCTGAAAATTCCTCCGATTAGATGGAAACAGGGCTTGAATGCTTGCCAGACATTGCGAATCGGAGTTATTTTGATTTATTGAGACGTCTGAACGTGTATGCACAAAATTTTCTCTGCCCCCTGTTTGGTATCTTCTCCCTTTGTCGAAAGCCTCTCTTTCATCTTTCCTTTTGTCTCTGGTTAATCCCTTTCTTATTTCTTCTTATTTTTAATTTTTAATTTTGTTCTTAGGCGGTTGGAGCGTAAGGCCAAATTAGATGGGCTTTGGGTTGGATTGTGCCGGGCCCATTTATTACAAAATACCTTTTTCAGAAGTTTTTAAGCTCTTCCGTGTTCACAATGCCAGACTTTTACCTAGGTTGCTTTACATGTGCGGCGACAGCTACGCTGTCCAAGTCAATTTCTTCGATGTTTTAGCAGTGTGCTCATCTGCAATAACACAGGTTTTCTTGCGGTGCGAACCAGAAGAATAACACACCACCTGAGGTTTCTCGCGGTGCGGACCGGAAGAATTTTAGGTTACTGATTTTGACGATGATTGTATCAGGAGCCATTTATGACTGGCTAATCAAAAGGTAAAAAGAAATATACGGCTCAGCTAGACCTAAATGTAATTTGCTTGTTCCTCGAGAGAATGGACGTTTGAGAACGGCAAATCTTGCCCTTCGAGACAATGGCAGAATGGATTGAACATTCGCACGTTTGAATGATGAGCTTCTTTATTGCATTCGCAACTATTGAGGTAAGTTCAGGATAGACACAGATGAAATGTCATGTTAAATGTTTTGTGGACAAGCAGTAAAGCATCAAATCATAAAAAAAGAGACAACCCTACAAGCAGTGAAGCATCAAATCATAAAAAAAGACACAACCCTCCTACTTCCTGTACGCCAGCTTCTTCACCGCCTCGGCAAGATTTTCTTCTTTCTGAATGCTTTGGACCCATTGTGCATTGATGTTCACCCGCTCAATGCTCTGCTTCAGTGTCCTTGCAATAGAAGGTTTCGAGCGGGTTGCAAAGAAGTCCTCCACCTCCTTGGCTTTCTCAAATGTTGCAAACTGGACAAATAATGAAAAAGCAGGGGAACTCAAGGAATTGTCAATTGACCACGTTTGTCCCATAAATTCAAACATAAGGGAAAAATAACATAAACAAAAAAATTTCAATCCTTGAGAACAGGCAGCTTTTCACGAGAGAGTTGCTTTAGAAAAGTTTGAACCCACACGAACACATATGGGCACACAAGCGATAGGATTACATACCGGTGAGACAATTGCACTAACAAACCGCGTGACAAGAAACCCAGAACCATATGTTTTCCAAATGTTTTCCCAATGTTCCTGCAATCAATGATTGAGATAATAGAGAAGAATGCCAGATCAGATACCGCAGAAAGCATCAAATGATATTTGGTACAAGCAAAAACTCCACAAGCAACACAAGAAGAATTAAGAGTTACACATGCTCTCAATTCTTTGTTTCAGTTGTGGATTTTGCAATAGCAAAAAATAATCTAGTTTGTATTAGCTCAGACCCAATGAGAGCATCATTGATTCATTTAAGGGATATAAATAAGTATTCAATATGTTCCACTGGCAATAACAGAATTACCTTCAGCCAAGTCCAAGCAGTTTCACGTCCTTCCCTGCAAACAGCAAGCCCAAAGACGGCGTCTTGACTGCGAACCTAATCAAAACCAAAGGTGCAAAGTTTTAGTTTCTGCCTTTTAGATCAACGCATGGTGAACTTAACAAAGGAGGCTTCGAGAAAATTATGAAGGTATATTCAACTAGTACACAAGCCAGAGTACCTCAGGAGACAATATGAAGTTGAGCACTTCAAGGATGATATTAGGATCTGGACAAGAGGCCAATGAACCTACAAAGACAAAAAGTAGGCAGATTTTAGGGGAGTATCAGACGGTTGCAACACTTATCCAAATGACATTATATACCTAAAATGCGGGTTTTCTCCTGGCTCAAGTCAGTCTCTCTATAGACTCTCAGCAAAGATTCAAAACCTGATCGGTTTGATGCATTCGCAGTTTGCATCACAGCCACGTAGCCTGCCTATAAAAACAGGTAAAAGAATGGGTTCAGAAGCTGTAGAATATGAAGAAATACAAGGTAACAGATGCACAACCCTTCGGATGTCAGGAGGAAGAAGAGGAGTGCTCCTGTCATCTAAGAATGCATAAAAGCGCCTGCTCGCTTCCTTTAGTGTGGATTCATCTCCAAACTCTGCCAGGGCAGTTAAAATTTGTCCTCTTAACATAGCTTCTAAATGACTCTCACCCTCTTTGGCATCCCAACCAAGCTTCCTGCCAGGAAATTGCAGCAAATAAAGACAATGATAGAGCCTCACTTTCACCATCACAACTTTGACTAAAAACTTAACAGAAAACAATTTCTTTAGAACATTAGATAGTCCAGAATCCAAAACTTCACTAACATTCCAACAACGGCTAAAAGAATTTCTTGAAACTTTAATATTACATAAGCAACTTTTTCACTACACATCCAATGACCACCAGACAAATTAAACTCGAAAGAAATCATCAAGATGGTTTTCCAGTTAACTCATCGAGAAATAAAGGTGGAAAAGATAATTATCATGAGAAATTTCAAGCATTAATTCAGCATTCTTCCAGTGCTCTTACTTAAGTGAATCCACCATAAGGATAAAAGTCATCCGGGTGAAAATTGGCAAAGCCATCTAATTTCTTGAAATGAACTTAATTTACCCAGCCAAACAAGCGTCTTTGTTTTGGTTCATTTGTTATCATGGTGTAAGAGATGTAAAATGTAAATTTGAAATTCTACAATAAGGCTATGCTAGATTCATAAAAGTAACTAAACTTACTCTGCAGAGTATTGAAAAAGACCGATGAAAAATTGTTTAATATAATCCATTAATTCAGGAGTAGCATCTGCAGCAATTCTTGCAATTTTGTAGCTTACCTGGCAAAGAAGGAAGTAAAATCAGTCTTGATAGCATTATCTTAACAAGAATCCATAGTGAGAATCACCCAATCCAAGTTCAGACACACAATATATACATATAAAGAGAGAATCCTGTTACAGCAGAACATACACTTATCAAATTCGATAGCACAGTATAATCAAGTTCTTCTCTGTAAGCAGCCATTAGAGTGACCAAAGAAGTCAAAGACTGCTTGCGAGCCATGCAAAGAGCAAAGGAATCATCCAGTATACCTGTTACAAGCATCACATAAGTTGGTTACGCTGATCTTTTAGGTTGGACAGAGAGAAGAAAAATGGGGGCGCGTAGAAGATGTTCGAATATAGGAAGAAATAACAAAGTTACCAAATCTGTCGGTTGCAGATAAAATTTCATTCTCTATGGCATATCTTAGCTTGGCTTGAAGGTCTTCATCGTACTTCACCCTATAGAAACCTGTCTGGTCCACATTGACCTTTATCCAAGCTCCGGTTTCCTTTAAATCAATAGATGCGGATTTTGTTTCCAACAGAAAACTTTGGCGCGCATCATATGAGCCACAACAAAATGTTACTGGCACAATCCACTGTCCATCCCCAGGGGAACCGCTTGATAAAAATTGTGACTGCCATTATCATCAAAGTTATGTCACTTTAGAGCTGGTTCACTCTATGGAGATTGGTAATATACAAGACAACAAACTTCAACTTCAAAGAATTATAACATTGTAGAACCTGTTCGAACTCTAACTTGTCATCTTTGATTTTGATGGAAACCACAGGGTATCCTTGCTGCTTGGTCCACGAATTCATTAACTTGTTCACGGGTTCACCTGATCCCTCCTCGAGGGCAGCCCAGAGGTCCTCTGTCTTTGCATTTGAGCAAGCATGCCTCTTTATGTATGAAGCTAATGATTTCTATTTTCACAAACAGAAAAAATAGATGTCCATGTTAAATATCAAGGAAAATCCAATACAAGTAATATCTGAAACGAAAGTGTACTATACGTAACAAGATATGGCGTAAGAACATTCACATCAACAAGGATTTAGATAGATCATGATTTAGTTAGCAAGTTCATCTCGTGAACCCATAATTCAACAAACTAACTGAAGATATGAAAGACCGAGTTGTAGAATCTTCCTTATTTCACATATTCAGTTTAATCTCATCAACTTAAATCTGTTATATTAAATAAATCAAACAGAATCATTACAGGCCCAGGAGTTTAATGTTAGAGCATCTGATAATTGACTCAGCACAGTAGTTTTATCAAGCCATAGTGCATTTGCTGATTGGGGGCCAGCAAAATACAATTGTCAAAGGATATCATTACCATATGTGGTAAATTGCAAGCTTGAGTGCTCTCACACCTAAGTAGAATGTGCATTATATAGAGTATTTTATTTAATATTTCGAACATAAGTTGAGATTACATCTAAATGAAGGCTTTGTTTGGGCAACAATATTGAGCAAAAAGAAGTCAATCCCAAATGATTTGAGTAGCTCATGAATATTATAGTCTCATCAAGTCCAGAGCACAAAAAAGTGAAGCAAAATCCAACTCAAGTTGAGAGTCTAATACTGAGTTACTGGACATTGTTTCTGCTCGAGTCAGTGAAACTGCTAGTGAAGCATTTGAAGATTAGATGTCTTCATCAGCATCACGTCAGCAACTAACTTATCCTCTTGATTAAATTATATAGCAGCAGATATTACACTTTTGTCTTGGAGACCTCCTCAATAAGTAACCCTCTGGGCAGTTACTGAGAGATCATCATAAGCTGAGCATAACAAGAATTACCTGAAAACATTCAGCACCAAGATAGCTTTGAAGCATCCGGATCACAGATGCACCCTTTCTGTAACTTATTGCATCGAAGATTTCATCGATCTCACCAGCATGGTTAATCTCCACCTGAGGAGGAAAAGTCTCTTCAATTCAAATACTTCAATGCTTACTGCGCAAGGATATCTTTTGAAAAGGAAAAGATGTTTATGCTTACCTCAATGGGGTGTGACTCAGCAAGCCCATCCAGTCTCAGCCCTTCAGTACATTCTTCAAGGAACTGAGTCCATATTTTCCACTCAGGAAACAGGCTATCGGTAGCCAAATAGCTCACCTAAGCCAAGCACATGTCATGCAAACAAGCACGATAGCAAAATAAAGGACAAAACAACAAAGCAAGGTTACTTACCCAAGTAGCAAATCCCTCATTTAGCCACAGGTGAGTCCACCACTCCATGGTAACAAGGTTACCAAACCACTGGTGAGCCAGTTCATGAGCTACAACTGTAGCAACCTTAAAGAAGCCCGACAAAAGTATCAGATGTTTATGCAAATCAGCAACCACACATATGAAACTTTCCAACTTTGAACAGCCAAACTAGATGGTGAAAGGTAGCCGGCAAATTGTAATTTACATTACCCTCTGCTTGTTAGCTGCTGCGGAGTGCTTCTCATCATAGAGTAGAGCTGTTTCGCGATAAGTAACTAAACCGTAATTTTCCATGGCACCGGCAGCAAAATCTGGGATAGCAATCATATCCAGTTTTGGAAGAGAGTATGGCACAGCAAAGTACCTGGATTTCATTCAATTTACCAATAGTCAACTAAAGACAATGATCATAAGTGCTCAGAATGTAAGAGTACTAACAAATGCAAACTACTCTGATAGGAACATACTCTCGGTATAATACAAGCGTCTTGACAGCAACATCTAGGGCAAATTTTCCCTGATTTTGCTTCCCGACTTGACAGTATACCCGCACCTTTACTCCTGCAAAGAATGTAGCAGATATACAGACAATTAGACAAAACAGATGGAATTAAAAGGCTTTCCTTGTGCACAAGGCTTTCCACACTAATCACTAGATAAACAGCAGTTCTTAAGAGAGAAGAGCAATTATCAGTGACTTTACCGTCAGATGTATGATCTTCGACATAGTCAAATAACCCAACGACAACTGCAACCAAGTATGTGGACATAATGGGCGATTCTTGATAAAAAACTGTCTTAACATGTCCTTCAACCTTTTCATCAACAATCGGCATGTTGGAGAGAGCCACTAGATCAGATGGCACATCTAAAGTAATTTTGAATGTAGCCTGTCACACCATTCATCAAAGTCAAGCGAACTCATCATGTAACATCAATAAATGCCCACCTAAAAGATACATTTCATGAAGTTCAAAACAGTATATAAAATCAGATCATTAAAGAGATTGGTAACCTCATATAGACCAAACTAGCGGAACTATTGAGGGTGTATCAAACATCTAAACAAAAGAATGACACCTCCCTCAAAGGTTTGTACCACCATGGTATGCATGAGAAGATTGGTAGGACAGTTGCAGATAAACCACTCATGTAAAGGAAAGATAAGAACCTTGCACGCAGGCTCATCCCAACAAGGAAAGCATCGCCGAGCATCAGCTGGTTCAAACTGAGTAACCGCCATATTCTTCTTCTCACCATTGTGCTCATAAGTACTGCATATAGTATATTTGAACTTAAGTGAGTGAATTGGCCATACAAAATTATTAAGTAAAACATATTCATTTAAATCAGAAATTAGTGAGAATACTAACAGTGCTCTAGCATCTCAAAATTCAGTAATTCATTCAAAAGAACTAAGTACCTCTAGATCAATGTATAGAAGACAGGGATAGATTCAGAAGTAGTAATAGAAGACAGCACAGTGATATCCCAAATGATGCAGGGTAGACAACCAATGAAATTTTATAAAAAAAGAGAGCAGAGGAGGCAAGTGGTGGCATGAAGCTTAGTCATCCTTTGGTTAAATAGCATCCCAATCGCTTAAAAATCCCCGTTCCACGATCAGATAATGCTGAAGATCATCATGTTCGCGTTTTATTGGAAATAATTACCTTCTGTAAAACCCTTTCATCCTATCGTTAAGAGTTCCGTCAAAACCGATAGCCAAAACTCCAAGCCCAATGGGCAGCGTCCCGGGGAACTCCAAAACCAATATCTCATCTTGCTCAAACAAGTCCACTTTACAAGGCTCAAACACCTGCTCAGCATTTCAATATCATCAAGTCACTTTACAACACCAAATCCTCTAAACACCAAGTAACATAAAATAAGATAGAAACTTAAATCTCAAAACTTCACAACAACAGTCTTCACTGTTAGCCAACCCATAATCTCTCTTTTTAATTTTTTTCCAAATTAAAATGCATTCATCATTAGAAAATAAATTCAACGATGCCATTTTACATGCTGAATAAACAGAAGACGAAAGGGAACCGATAAATCAAATCAAAACTCCATTTAACCAACCCAAAATCAAAACGAGAACTTTGAAGAAGCAACATCGCAAGTCGCATACAAACAGAGAAAGGCCCATCTTCCTGCTATCCTTAAACACGTCGCAAACCTCCTTCCTTCCCCAAAAAAGTTCACATTTTTAATGAAAATAAATAAATAAAATTGAACAAAAACGTCTACCCAGAGGCTACGTCTTAGGCACGTAAACTCGTATTCTTTGCTTTAGATGAATAAATTCACGACAAAACCAAGCGATCGCTCCCCCACAAAATCAGCTACGATTTCGCGAAATCTCTCGCGACCGAAGCCTAGACAGGGCACGATACGGCGATTCTCTCTCCACCGCGGAACGCCGGGGAGATCGAGACGCTTCACCTGGGAGGACGCTTTGGAGGTGAACGAGACGGTGCCGTCCCGGATTGTCAGGTCGGCGGCATTGAGGACGATGAACTTGGTCTCGCCGACGACGTCGACGTCGACGGCGACGGTGCCGGCGAACTTGCAGGCGGCGAGGTCGGGCTTGAGCCGTATGTCGTACCGCTTCGGCGTCGCGAACTTGGGGAGGCGAGGCTGGCCCTTGAATTGCTCCATCTCCGGCGGCGATCGGATCTCCGTTGCGGCGGCGACGTCGCAGCTCAGTCTCTGCACGCGCTCTCTTTCTCTCAGCGGATCTCGAAATGAGCACAGAAGATGAGCATCCGCGGAAATTTATAGAGGTAAGTTTTGGGTCCTACAAATTACAACTTGTACTGTTCAAAAAAAAATTTAATTCCTGTAAAAATTTCAAATTGGTACATTTACCACAAATTTATCCAAAATTATTTTTTTGACCACAAAAAACTCCAAACTAGTATATCTTTGATAAATTTACCCCAAATTAATATTCTTGTAATAAATTTACCCTATATTAGTTTTGATTAAATTTTATTGTCGAATTATTAAATTAAATGACACGTGACAATTGGCTTGTATAATTTTACATTCCGTTTATTACAATTTAAAACTTTTGTGATTTTTTATAATATTAATCCAATTTAGTGGAGGGTATATTTGTTACAAGGGTTAATACTCTGAAAAACCCCAAACTAGTACACTTGTGACAAATTTACCCCAAACTATTTTTTTGACCACCAAAAACCCCAAAAGAGTATACCTTTGACAAATTTACCCCAAACTGGTACACTTGTGACAAATTTACCCTATGTTAATTTTTGTTAAATTTTAGTCTCAAATTATTAAGTTAAATAACACGTGACAGCTTAACCGGTATACCAATTTAGGATTTTACACTCCGTTTGTCACAATTTACAATTTTTATGATTTTTGTGTGGTATTAATTCAATTTAGCATAGGGTATATTTGTTACAAATTTACCAGTTTAGGGTTTTTTGTAGTTGAATAAATTAGTTTAAGGTAAATTTGTCATAAATGTACCAATTTATGATTTTTTATAGTTAGTTGGGGTAAATTTGTCACAAGTTTACCAGTTTGGAGTTTTTCATGGTCAAAAAAATAGTTTTGGGTAAATTTGTCACAAGTGTACCGGTTTGGGGTTTTTCAGGATATTAACCCTTGTTACAAATTTACCAATTTAATGTTTTTTGTGGTCGAATAAATTAGTTTTTGGTAAATTTATCATAAATGTACCAGTTTAGGGTTTTTTTTTTTATAATTAGTCGGGATAAATTTGTCACATGTGTATCGGTTTGGAGTTTTTCATTTAAAAAAAATAATTTTGGATAAATTTGTCACGATATACTAGGTTTGGGATTTTTTTTAGTATTAACCCTAAAAAAAAAAAAAAAAAAACTTTTAACTTGTAACAAAAATATAATCGAATTTAAAATTTTCAAAATATCCTAAAACTTATCGTCAAAATACAATAAAAAAAATTAATCAATTGAAGGAGTTTTAAGAATTGATTGTATTTTCATGATGAGTTTTAAAATTTAATTAAATTTTTTAAAAGTTTTAGAACTAGTTGCACTTTATTAAAAAGTTTAAAACTTCCAATGTACTAATTCCTAAGTTTTATAACTGTAAGTCTCGCAATTGAAATTCCTAAAACAACCTCCAAATTTCAAGATCAATTTCAATTTTGCCATAAATTTTTTTTTTGTTTCGTAAAAGGTTTCAAACTTACACTCTAATTCCAATTCTACCCACACATTTTAAAATTCACCACTAATTTATTCAAAATTGACATCAAAACCAATTAGAAGTTCATTATCAAAATTTACGTTTTCATCAACACCCTCATACTGGGAAGAATGATTGGAACCTTCTAATGTTGATAATATTGGAGATGTCAGTGGGTTTTTGGATGCATCGTTAAATTTGACACTAGAGTAAAAGTTAGGGTTTTTTACAAGACCAAAAAAATAGGGTTAATACCCTGAAAAACCCCAAACTGGTACACTTGTGACAAAGTTACCCCAAACTATTTTTTTGACCATAAAAAACCCCAAACTGGTAAACTTGTGAAAAATTTACCCCGACTGACTATAAAAAAACCATAAACTGGTACATTTATGACAAATTTACCCCAAACTAATTTATCCGATTGTAAAAAACCCTAAACTGGTAATTTTTTGTTAAATATACCATATGCTAAATTGGATTAATACCACAAAAAAATCATAAAAATTGTAAACTGTGATAAATAGAGCGTAAAATCCTAAATTGGTATACCGGTTAACCGTCACGTGTCATTTAACTTAATAATTTGAGAATAAAATTTAACGAAAACCAAAGCATAGGGTAAATTTGTCACAAGTGTACCGTTTGGGGTAAATTTGTCAAAGGTATACCTGGGTTTGGGGTTTTTGGTGGTCAAAAAAATAGTTTGGGGTAAATTTGTTGCAAGTGTACCCCGTTTGGGGTTTTTTAGGGTATTAACCCAAATATATATATATATATCGTGACAAAATTGAGATTTAACATAAAGTTGATGATTTTTTTAAGGAATTAGCCCAAGGTTTTTCTGACATTGGCTGGCATGCCAAAAGTCCCGTGAGCTTGCATGCTTATATATATATATATATATTCTATTTTGACAAGCTTTGATTTTTTTTTTCTCTCTAATTCACATTCGTTGTTAATGATCTCTTATTCGGATTTTGAATAATCTTGTTGGAAGATACGTCATTACATGAGATACATATCATTTGACTTGATTTGTTGATTGAAATTTAGTTTGTTTTGTCGTGAATGAAAAGGATCATTATGAAAAATGTATTGGATGCCACTAATTATTCTTTTATGATTACTTCAATGAATAATTTAAGAGATATCAACTATCCATTAGTCGCCTTGAGACATAATTGTACACTAAACATAATAGAAAATCCAGAAAACATGAGCTCATGCATAAATTGGTGGTCCGTCCATTAATTCCTTACGTTGACAAGAAGGCATGATAAGCCGAATGAATGTATATGCAAATGGAGACAAAGGACATATCAAACACATATTGAAACCAAAATTCTTCCTTGATGTCAATTAAGATAAAATTCTAAACAGAAAAAAGAAAAATAAAAATAAAACAATTACTAGTTGCCATTGAATGATTGTTCTAACATAGGTTTTCTTGAAAATCCAATGGAAATAATTGTTCAAAAGGTCTAAACCTATTATATGATGGTCAATTCAGTCATAAATCTTTCAAATGTGCCAATTAAGTCTTCAACTTATCATACGCTGGGCAATTCATTCTTAAATATTTTGACGATTTGCCAATTTAGTAACATTTTAACGATTTATCAATATAGTCATTTCGGATAGTTTTGGTTGGAAATCTCCGAATGACTATATTGATAAATTATTAAAAGATTATAATTAAATTGATAAATTGTCAAAAGTTTAGGACTAAATTAGCACAATTAAAAGATTTATGACTGAATTGACCACCTTACAAAAGCAATTGGTTTAGAATTTTTGGACGATATTTCCAAACCCAATGTGTAGTTCACGTTTGCAAGGAATATGGTTCCACAAGAGTAAAAGCAATGAAAGGAATTAAAGAGTTAAGACAACTTTAGTTTAAAAGAGGGTACGATAATGACTAAGGAAGATACGGGAACAAATGCAAAGGAAAAATCTCAATCTCTTCTTGCTTGAGGAGGTTGGGTTGCTTCCTATTTTGGTACTGCTTCTCCATCTCCCCGTGAAAGTACTAGAATAAGTGGGATTGACAAGCACTCAAGTTCAAGTACCAGGCATGAGATGCTCCTACCCAACTTTTGCATTTTAAAATCTGTCAAAATGTGGTACCATATTGTCTCATCAAGGTTGTTTATGCTTAGTTAATTAATTTTATCTTTTATTTATTCAATCTCTGACCTAGGCCAGCCTTAATTTTGTGCATATTTTACAATCTTCCCAATTACACCCGGTTCTCTGTTTCTTGCCCACTAAGTTACTCATTTCAATAATAGTAAATTCTTTCACTCATCATCTTAAGGACTAGATCATCCTTAAAGCATGTGCAGCCATTGATGCGTGCAGTCATGATTCTCTCATGGCAAGTTTCTTTCAACTTGGTCTGCTAATATGTCCTCTCTAGTTCTATTACAACCCTTCTAACACAATGACAACTTTTCATTGATGTACTTATTCAAATTGCACTTAAATTTAGTAGAAGGAGCACAACATAGCCAAATTTCCCGCACAATGAAATGGACTAAATCCGGCCTCATATCTTATAGAATCACCTCTTTTCCATACATACTTTTAGAATGCATTTGATGAAGTCACAATATTGGTGCTTCGACTTTTTCCAGTCATCTTCTATCTCTGACCTAGGCCAGCCTTACTTCTTGTGCATATTTTACAATCTTCCCTTAACACCGGGTTCTTTGTTTCTTGCCCACGAAGTTACTCATTTCAATAATAGTAAATTCTTTCATTCATCATCTTAAGGACTAGATCATCCTTTAAGCATGTGCAGCCATTGATGTGTGCAGTCATGACGCTCTCACACCAGTGTTTTTCCAACTTGGTTTGCTAATATGTGAGAACCATTTGTTGATTTACTTTTTCAATTCACACTTGAATTTACTAGAAGTATCATGACATAGCCAAACTATGAAATTGGTCGAATCGGGCATTGGATTTTATAAAATTACTTCATTTCCATACATGCTCTGACTGAATTTGCCGAAAGTCATGGTCTCGATGCTTTGACCTTTTTGTAAGTTATCTTGTTTGTCCGTAAAACTCGCCAGCATCTCCTTATAGCTTGTAAAAACATCGGTTTAAGTGAAAAACGAAATGGCTGAACATAAACATATTTATGCACATAAAGCAGTCACAGATGGCGATTTCTTTATCTAAATCAAAATGGAACAAGCAACCATAAACCAGTGGCTAGTGCTTCCCTTTCCCCCCAAGAAAGGTCAAAACCCTCCAGTCGGATTGCGAGTCTCCCCTCATTTTGGTCGATAGTATTCTATTACTTGTTCCAAAGGTTTTGGGCTTCCTATCGAAAAGCCCAATATTTTGAAGTGGGCCACGAACGAGTACGGAAGGCCCACAATGGGCCCACCTGAGTTCTCTCTCTCACTTTAGAGAGAACAAGACAGGGCGAGCTTCCTTCTTCATTGGAAAACTACGTTGAAGATTTCTTGGGAAGACGAATGGGGATCATCCGAGAGAAGAAGCCCAAATCTTCTTCTTCTTCTCCGTCATCGACGTCGCCTTGCGCCGATCTGAGAGCCGCCTACCACAATTGCTTCAACAGGTAAAGCCTCGAATTGGCGCAGGCAACTGAAAAAAACCATGAATTTTTGAGTTTTCCGATCGGTCAAGACCCCCGGCTAAAACCCTAAACCCCCCCTCAAAATGGCTTCTTTCGGTGGTCTTCAGGTGGTACTCGGAGAAGTTCGTGAAGGGTCAGTGGCAGAAGGAGGAGTGCGTCGCCGAGTGGCAGAAGTACAGGGCTTGCCTCTCCGTAATCCTCGTGATTCTTGCTTTTGCAGAATGCGATTTCCTTTTATGTTGATTGTACTTTGCCGTGAATTGCAAGTTTTTTCTTTTTTCTGTTTGATTTTCGGGGCTGTTGTGAAGGAACATTTGGAGGACAAGCACCTGAGCCGGTTCCTGGAAGCTGAAGCCCTCGACAGCACCGCAAGGGCCGACTCGGCGAGCGTGGTGGATGGTGCAGAGACTAATTCATGAGATTGACGATGTGTCGAGCGATAAGATATTGAACTTGGATGGTGATTTTTTGAGGTAGTAATTTGTCATTTGATTTAGGAAATGATTTACCTGTTTGATTGCTTTAGATATCCAAGTTATTCTAATTCTTCCTAAGTGGTGTCTATTTAATATAGTAGAGAAAGAAGAGGCTGGTTCATGGAATTAGAGGCAGGACAACATTAATGAACGAAGAAGTAAGTGACTATTCATTTGTCACTGCACCAAGCATGAAAATGAGGAACTCGATTGAAAGGTCTTGTGCAGAGGTCCAAGCAGGGGCAGTGCTGCTCGTTATGCTACTTTAGTAATGTCTTTTTTCCAGATGATGCAGAGTTTTCTAAACTAGGAATTCTAGAGACATGTTTAGGGGTTTGTGAAGCTCATTTCTTCGGCAAAGCAATGGCATTATGTTTATCGGGAGTCTCTTTTTCTGTATCTGTTTTGTCGACAGAAGCCCTTAAGAATCAACATTGGTGAAAAAAGTGAAAAATAAGGACGATTTTGTGTATTGATGCATCGATTCTTTTGCAAGGTCCACTTATGTAAAATAAAAAGGTAGTTGCCTTGGTGAATTCTAGGCCTGAACTGAAATTAAGTGTATCAAGCATGTAGTGGTTTCTGGGTTGCTCTCCTGACCAAGGCTTTCGATTTTGTGGCTCCTGGATGAATATTCAAGGTGATATCACTTGTTTTTCCTTGAGGGTTTTTGTATTATTCGTGTGCGCCAATAACTGCTGAGAAGAGGAACTGTTATCGGGAGGACATTCACTTAGTGACCACTTAATTTCTTTACGGATATCCTAGAAATTTTCTTGTGAACTTATGGAACCTTGGAGCACAGCAGCCATGCTGGTGGTGTCAGTAACCATACAGCAGGAAATCTCTCTCAAGGATGTATGGCTTTCTTCTAAATCAGATAAACTCACAAGGCTAGGCGACATGATACTCGTAAGGGTTGTGTTGACCATCTGAAGATTCTAGTAGGTAGATAAGCCTTGGAAGTGGGTACAGGAATTTCTTGTTTTGAAATAGTAAATCAGCCTGTTGTATTTTACCCAGGTTCAACCCCAGTCAACTTCTCTTTTCTTTCACTTTCTTTGGGAGAAACGATACATCACTATGTTACATGACAGTGTTCTAACATTTATTCAACACCTCTAGAGTTTAAACTCGAGAGAATTTATTCTCTCGTCTATTTTCCGAATTGTGACTGGTTTGTCTATGAGGTTCGCTGCTGCTCCTCCCTGCTCCCTTCTTTTCTCCTACTTTGAGGCGACTTATTGATGGACTAAATCTGGAAGTGTTTGATGTCGTGATGGCCTGGAGAAGATTCTATTCGAGGTGAATATTGTACTTTTCTGTTAGTACCATATCCCTTAACAGCAACTTTTTGTTCCACAAACGACGTTGCATGGAGCGTAAAGTAACTGCAGCATTCTCTAATCTCACCTATGGAGCAGTTGGAAGAGTGAAAGGACCATAGCAGCATCTGCTCACATACGAGTGAAAGCACCACAGCAGCATCTGCTCACATACGATTCTTTAGGCAGTAGATGGATGTATGAGTAAACAACTGTCCATGACCGTAGGCATACCATCGCTAGTCACGGATCACATACCCTGCTCTTCCTCTGATAATATGTTCTGTTCTTCAGTGGTGACTACTGACTATTGAAGAACATGTCATCCATGCGTAGTGGGTTGTCTCCCACTGCTTCTGGTCATATAATTTCTCCAATTGAATCCATCTTCTAGCGTTTCGGTTCCGATTTTGTTCCAATAGAATGAATTGTCAAATCCTTCATCCGGTTTTTCTCCAAATGCTTTTCGGGAACAGGGAATGCGAACTCGTCAGAAGAGAACATCAGGGCTGGAAATTACGTGGAGCCTTCTCGTTTAGGATTTCCATTTGATAGGCATTTAGGGATTAGCGAACGGGCTGAATCAAGTGCATATCATGGCCTCTCCGGTGAGCATTGCTTTTCATTTCGGATCGGATGAACCCGAAAAACATGGAGTGGCTCTAATTTAATATTTCGGATAACGAAACTCTGTGCCGAGCAATGAGAATTTGACTCAAGGCAATGCAATCACAGCAAATCTCACGAAGTCATGAAGAAATGAAATTGCCACATCGACGACGACGCATTTCCAAGCAAGAAGGATCACAACGTGCCATTTTAAGTTGCTTTTGTCCATGTCGAGATTACGATTCATGAAGAGTAAGATCAGGCAAAAGAAGATACGAACGAGTTCAGAATACAACACATCCACCGATATTCATTCATGATAAGCACGAGCCAAACATCAAACGCATAGCCTACTAACCATAGCACCTGCGCTTCGACCCAAAAAAAAGGAAAAAAAAAAAAAAAAACATAGCACCTGCGCAAGAACCTGCTAGTTCCGCGCGCAAAACACAAGAACAACCTTCTTAAAAGCAAAGCACGCCCATCGTTATTCTTCATTCCCAATGAGCATCCTCATCGGCACACCCGTAGCTCAGCTCCGCGGGCCCGCTTCAGGCGATCTTGACCTCGATCGTCTTCGGCTTCTTCGGCTCCGGCGGGGGCAGCTTCTCCACGGTGACGGTCAGCACCCCGTCGCGGCACACCGCCGAGACGGCCTCCGTGTTGGCGTTCTCCGGGAGCACGAACTTCCGCATGAACTTGCCGACCCGCCGCTCCATCCGCAGGTACTTGGCGCCCTCCTTCTCCTCCTCGCGCCGCCTCTCGCCGCTGATGACCAGCACGTTGTCGTCCTCGACCTGGACCTTGATGTCCCCGGAGCCGAGGCCGGGCATGTCGACGACGAAGGCGTAGGACCCCGGGAGCTCCTTGACGTCGGCCGGGGTGGCGGCCATGGCGCGGGCGTCGCGGACGTAGGTGCGGGTGGGGGCGCTGGCGGACTTCTCGGCCTCCTCGGGGACGTCCATCAGGTGGTGCAGGGTGGCGAAGAGCGGGGACTCGAGGCCGGTGAGGCGGAAATCCATCGTCGCGCGTCTGCTGCTCGGTCGGTGAAGCTGGAGGAAGGAGATTGATTAGGGTTTCGAGAGATCGATTTGAAGTGGAGAGCTACTGATCGGAGTTTGGATCGATGAGGAAGGAGGTGGGGAGGGGGGAGTATTTATAGGTTGGCGGTTTGGAGAAGTTCGAGAAGAATCGAGGGGATGGCGCGGGAGGTTCGAGACGGTTCCAGGTCACTACTGGGATTCCTTCTAGAAGCCTAGAGAATTCTGTAGAACATTCGGTTATTAGGCCGTTGGGAACGGCTTCTGGCTTAGCGTCTAATTTCTTCAATTCGGTGATTTTCGTTTGTTTACTATTTAAATCGAACTTAATTATCGGTATTATGATGATGTACCCGTTATCTTTCCGAAATTATCATAGATTGTTCTTAGCCTTACTTTTATACATATAGATATAAAAGAAAATATTCATCGAGCACTCGAGTAACTCGTGGGTGACTACCGGCATTAGACGTAATTGAAAATTATTGAATTGCATTTCGAGTTATCTCAATTTTGATGTGTAAAATTAAATGGCTGATGGTTGAGGTTCCTTTCATTTCAACTTTCAAGTAGGTAACTTTTTGCTAAGTAGGTAATAAGAATAATCGGTTCTTAATCCAATCTGATCCAATTCTATTTAAGAATTGGAATCGGACCCAGAGGACCAGTTTTTTTTTTTTTTTTTTGGGATTGGGGATCGGAATGGACAATCCTAGGATTGGAAATAATCAATTAGCCAAAAAAAAAAAAAAAAAAACAAAAAATACTAGAGTTATTATAATTTTAAGATTTATTGCTATTTTAAAAAAAATAAAAAAAAAATATATCTTTAAAAAAAAAGTCAGTCCGATTCCCCTCGAAACTAGGAATTTGATTGAAAATCATTAGTTTTATTTTTATGAAACTAGAAACCGGATCGATGTCCCTAGAATTGGACCAAATTGACTAGTTTGATTCGGTTTGGACGGTTCCCCATCCTGATGGTCTGATATGCTCACTCCTAGTAAGTAACTTCTCCCATTACTTTTTTGGTTTATAAAATATTACATTAATTAGAAATTCGAAAACAAATCATAAAAGTCCAAATTTTTTTCCAAAACTTAAAATAATGAAATAAGGCCTTAAATCTGGTCCAAAAAGTGTGTTGACAGCATTTTCGTTAGCTCCGTTTGATTTAAGTGGTGGAAAATTTAACAAGACATTTAAATAATTGATAATTTAGTAATTTTTTTTTTTTTGGTCACGCACACTATATTCAGCTTCGTCAAGAAAACCATTTTCGTGCCATAAGAAAGGCAATTCTTTAGACGTTCTCTTAATTGATTTAGATATCAAAATTTGAAAAATTAAATAAAGCAATATCATTGCCAACGTGGCACAAAGTTCTATTGAAAGTGTCCTTCTTAAGTTCGAAGTTTGTAATCACCGGAGATTGCTCCATTGACTACCATCTCCACATGGTAAGATAAGGTCGGGACTTTGATTCTTTATTTTCTTAAAAGAGGGCCAAGAGGCTGGGAATAGGGACGTTTAATTTCAAGTGTGAAGTTCGATATTCGTGCTTTAAAAAAGATTGGATAAAAGTCCAATTGAGAGTTGAAATAGGAGAGATAATTTTTTTTAAAAGAAGAATATATCATTGCAAAATGTGCTAAAAAATTTATTCTGGATTTTTCAGTCACTCATTGATTGCATTTTTGGACATTTTTTTTTTTTAAAGATTTGGTTAATTTTTATCCTCAATTTTAGAATTTCTAATGTATAGCCTCTAAAAAATTAAAACATGGGTATATGTAAGATATTGTACACATTCTAGCGGCTGCATAGTGAGATCAACCAAATCAATCACAGCAGAAAAATATCCAAGGAAATGGACACGATTGTTCTTCTGTTGACTTTTTCTCTGTCCAGATTCTTGAGAGCAGCCTGCAGCATACTTCTCTTCACCCTCAATCCATCACAGTATTCTCTCTCCGGCAAGCAACGTATCATTTCCTAAATCTCCAGTCATGAGATAAGAATCATAGAATGCACAGCACACTTCAAATTCGACCCCTGAACTGAAGACGGGTACGTTTCTTCTCTCCCAACTTTTGTTCTTTGCTCTGTCTATCTGCAGAGTCTTCTCGGAGAAAATTTGCATTGGTTGAGAGAGAATTTCGCGCGACATCTAGTTGATTTCTCAGTGATGTTGCCGTAGATGCGGGTCATATCGACCGAACCATGTAAGCCTAGGATGTCTGAACTCTGGTTCTGCCGCAGGTTTTTCCACAGGAGACTGGACGCAAAGCACATGTTACCTTTGCCCATGAATAAGCTTGGCATGTGAAACTGGGGTTTTGATGAGTTCTCATTGGGCTTTGCTTATTTCCTTCGGTTAAAAGAAGCAAAAGCTAGGCATTTCCACTCTTTTGATCTGAAACATGCGCTGATTGTGTTGGTGAAGCAGAAAGCCTATGGAAGGATTAAGGAAGGAGGGTCTGTTCGACTTCAAGAATCCGCTGGTTCTGCCGGAGAATCCCACGAGGGATGAGTCGGTTCATATCGATCCGGTGTCGGATTGTAGCATCTACAGAGTCCCGAAGTCGATACGCGATGGGTACGAAAAGGCATTCGGCCCTCGATTCGTTTCGCTCGGGCCATTTCACCATCACATCAAGGATCTGCAAGCATCGGGGCACAAGCAAAGTTACTACGATGACTTCGTGAGAGAGAGCAAGCTGAGCGTGCAATACCTGTCCGAGTTTGTCAAGGGAAGGGAAGAAGCCATTCGCAAGTGCTATGCAGAGACAATCGTGCTAAACAGCGACGATCTTGCAATGTGTATTCTACAGGACGCCGTTTTCGTCATTGAGATCTTATTGAAGAACAGAGATCGCAGCTTAGTAGGTGAGAACGACCGGATATTCAAAAAGCCGTGGCTGATTCACGACATCAAATTCGACATGTTGAAGATAGAAAATCAGATCCCTTTCGCCATCCTTGAGGACCTCTTGGCACTGCATCAATCAACCAGAGAGTCTGATGATGAATGGCTCTCTCTTGGTGTTCTCACACATGAATTCTTCAAGTTGCAGTTAGGAGGCATAACAGAGATAGCAGATGACTTTGCCAAGGTCTCCTCCATGAAATCAAGGCACTTTGTGGACTTGCTCAGAAACTATAACTCGCCATCGGTGAGGCCGTCGTGGCCTAAGAAAGATCTCAAGAGTCTAGCCACCCCTAGCGTGATGGAGCTAAGCCAAGCTGGGGTCAAGTTCCACGTTGGTTTGGGGAAGAGTTTATTCGACGTACGATTCTTCAACGGAACGCTTGAAATCCCGAAACTGAACATATACTTCGGAGCAGATGTACTATTCAGAAATCTCATCGGCTTTGAGAAATGCAACCACCATGAGAACTACATTAACGACTACATCATCTTCATCGGTCTCCTTGTTCACTCTCCGGCGGACGTGGAGATGCTGGTGGAGGAAGGAATTATCGGCATCAGTACATGGGACAGCAAAGAAGTTTTTGGGCTCATCAAGAGCCTCGTGAAAGGAGCGAGGTTCCTTCCAGAGGATTTCTACTTCTCTGGTCTCTGTGCCGAGCTGAACGAGTACTACAGAATCCCTTGGCACAGGTGGAAGGCAACGCTGAAGCGAGACTACTTCAACAGTCCGTGGTCCATCATATCAGTCGTCGCAGCCATCGTTCTTCTCCTGCTCACTTTGGTACAGACTGTGTTCTCTGTTATTTCTAAATAGGTCCTCTCCAATTTGAAAGTTCTAATGCACCTACACGCTCTGATTTTGGCAGTCCCCTGTAGTCAACTTTACTTCTTCTAAGCAGACGAACACAAACCTTAATAATGTAAAAAGACGAGTATCTGAATGTCTCAAAAATCATTCTCTTATAGTTATTTCAATGTAGAATGAGGATTTGTCCCTCACATCGAATTTTTCCACGTCACGACGTTTCTTCTGTACTTTCCACGGCTAGCAAACCGATTCAGTTTAGCCATACAACTCAAAATTTCAAAAAGAGTAATGGAAGACGAGCTACGAAGTCTCAGAATAGACTCGTGCAAAAACTCACTTGATACAGTGTTGGCAAGAGGGTCGTATGTGATGATGACAGAGACAGGACTTTTATACATCAATTCTAAGTAGCCCACCTTCATCAAGAAATTAGAGTTCGTGGTGCTCATTCTCTTCTACAGCAGGTGAAGCTTCTCGCTCCTTTCCTTTCGAGCGCCCATACTTCCTTGAAAACCAACGAACCATTCGAACGACGTTTCCTAAGAAGATGATCCCCATCAGGCATAGCCACAGAAGCACAGAAACTCTAGTCACTGTGTTCAGAACCCCTCTGTTATCTTCCGGTGTCATATGTATCCACGCGATGAAGTAGGTAATAGTAAGTGCAGTGATAGCGATCCACATCGTCACCATCTGGGTCCACATCCACCTCCTTCTTTTAATAGGGAGTCCACTGACCACAAGCAGAATTATGCTCAGTGAAGAAAGAAATGCAAGCGTGTTGAAGATCATGAACTGCCCATATGCCTTCGGGAGAGCGGTGGCCATCACGGCCATTCCCACATGGTGTGATTTCTCCGTGCCATTCTTCGCAGGGTCTGCTGTAAAGTCTTCCTGCCAGAAGCCTCCAGGTGGGGATAGCGTGGCTTGGAATGCCACCGTCGCAATGAGTGAAGCCACCACGATCAGGGCACTTCTTTTTCTGCCCAGCCAATCTGTCTGTTTGCGAGCCTTAACCGGTGGTTTAATATCACTGTTCTGTTTGATATAAGGCTGTGCTATTGGAATGGCCTGGATTGTGTCGCGACCCAAAGATGTTTGATACATTATCGAAGCTCCGGCTCTCTGTAGGAGCTGCTTGATCTCCATGTCTCTCAAGTCTCTTGGACCTTGTGATAAGACATCCAGTGCTGTAAATCCCTTCACATTTTGGACGTCTACTGCAATGTTGGTGCTGGAAAGCAAATACTTAATGATCTGCAAAATTTTCAGCCATTCTTTTTTAGAAAAAAGGCATACACCAACATATGTTAATCAAAGTCACAAGTCTCTCTGTCCTAGTGCCAATTCAATCAATTGAATGCTTTGGACAAAAGATACTGTAAGCAGAATCTTCAAGTTTATGCGAAGGATAATGTCCCCATAATGCTAATCCCAAATTTGGACCAACCCATAGTTTTCATGTTCCAGTTCATATTACTGCGGAAACAACAAAACTTGGATAATTACATTGCACAACCTATTTATCCATAAAGAGCTTCATTTTTTGTATACGCCTTAAAAAGCTTCACTTGATAACATGGGGAAGTTATGTGCACGTGTTACCTGCACTTAAGTATTCGCTGTTACTTGCGAAGTTGAGTTCAGCATTAGCAGTTGTCCATGAGACTTATCAGTTCAATGTTGCCATTTCAGGCAGTAGATTAAATTGATAGAATCATATCTGATCAAGTGTATCAAGACATAGCAAAGTCTCCTCTAATCTTATTTCTCCAGTGCTCAGTACCATGTAAACTAAAGGACCACCTAAAAAAGCAACCAAATCCCCAACTTTCTTTCTCAAAAAAGAACAGATTACCCTGCCCTAAGTGATCTATCTGACAATAATGCCAATTTAGGAGTTTTATTCATTTCATGCCTTCTATTCATGTTCCCATTTGAATTGCTAATCAACTTCTCATGATATTATCGAGCAGATCAATGAAAATCATATTAAGAATGTATCAATTCACATAAAATTAGATCCTGATCGCGCTGCTTCCTCCTCAGAACATCGCATTTCAAACGGTGTCCTGTTAGCAGATCATCTCCAGATTTACTCTCTCTCATTGCGTTTTCAGTCAACTCAACTCAGCTATGTTTGACCGAAAGGGGCACACATGAACCTGCAAGCAAATTCTGAACTTCCTATGCAATTCCCACTTCCTAGCATCATCAGCTCCACTTCCAATTCAATTTCAAGCACATCAAGTTAAATCAAGAACGCCAAGAATTACACACACAAAACCAACAAGAAAAAAAAAACAGCTTTCTCACCTCCAACTGCTTCCTGGCTACAGCAAGATGCAAGATCGTGTTCCCATCCTTATCCCTACAACCCACGAACTCATCGTTCCTCCCACAGTCCACCACCACCTTCAACGCCTCCACCCTGTTGCTCTTCACGCAGAGGTGAAACGCGCTCTCCCCCTGACTCGTCACCAACCGGGCCGACTCGGGCTTGGCCCGGATCAACTCGGCAATGACCTCGGCCCTCCCTTTGATGGCGGCCAAGTGGAGAGGCGTCCTCCCCTCGCGATCATACCGGAGGCACCCGTCCGGGTCGACGGCCAGGAGGGCCCTGACGATCTCCACGTCGCCCTTCGCGCACGCCACGTGGAGGGGCAGGGAGCCCCGCGAGTCGGGCTCCTTGGCGAGCTCCGGCTTGTGGGTGAGCAGGTGTTTGGTGAAGGACGCGTGGCCCGAGAGGCAGGAGACGTGCAGGGGCGTGCCGTCGGGGGACGAAGAAGTGGGCATGTGGAGGATCTGGGGGTCTTGCAACAGCAGGTCTTGGAGGGCCGCAAGGTCGCCTTTCATGGCGGCTTCGTGGAGCTTGTTCATGGCGCTTGACGCGTGCTTCTCGACGCGGGAGAGGCTCACGAGCTGCATCATATCGGCGGAGGGGGAAGAGGGAGAGGGGATGGATGGCGTTTCACCCTCAAGAAGAAGACGAAGAAGAAGAAAGTAAAAGGAAGCTGCTGAGGAAAATTCAGAGAGGACCCAGGTCTGGAAAAATGGCGTCGACTGCGCGTTCCTCACCTTTGGTGGAGGGCCCGCCTCAAGAATATCATTGCAGAGGGAGAATGGTGGATCATCATCATCTGGTCTAAGAATTCGAGGAAAACAAGAATTACTGGTTTGGAAGGTTCTATAGGGAGGTGAAGTTGTCAAATGAAATCTCGTTGAAAGCGGGACTTCCTGATTGGCTGGCAGCAATCAAGATTGCTTTTTTTCTTTTTTGTTCATTATTCTTTTATTGATGGCAAGCCAAGTCCGGCCGCCCATCTTGGACCAGGGTACAGAATGACCAACTCTGGTCAAAATCTATTAAAGAAATCATATTGTCAAACAAGCAAAATGTAGCTCTAACCTGCTTGTGAATTTTTCAGTTGGTGTTGTCACATTGTGCAAAACCAGTCACTTTTTTTCTAATTGCAGACCAATGAACCACAAATTCTAATTGTAGATCGCCACATTGACGCACCAAAGAGAAGAAAAAAAAAGGAAAAAAAAAGGAAAAAGAAAGGAAAAGTGGAACACTTGCTTTCATCCAAGGATAATAAGGAAAACATTGCTTGAAGCAACCTTCTCATTTGGTACTCATGCTGATCACATTCATCAGATCACTGCTGTCTATGAGAGTATCTCTCTCTCTCTTACACAAGGATCACCAAAGGCAAGAAAAAAGGGAAAAAAATGGATATTCCGAGGGAGTTATGATATTTAAGATATCTGCAAATGAAACAGCCTGGATTGTGAATGTAAATGAAGAACAATATTTCACCTTACTGAAGCAAACTCACTAAGTTTGTCTTAGTTCATTGTTTTTAACTTCTTTTTGAAAACTAAGGTTCGTCTTCAACAACATATTAACCTGCCTGCTACAAGTAGCACTTCATACTCTTTTTTCGAGAACATGATCATTTGATTCGCAAAATCCAACTCTATATCAGGATTCACAATTATAAGTTTAGGCGCTAGCAACTGAAATATCCAATATAGGACCAGAGAAAACTTGCCTGCATCGATTTTGTATGTCATTGTACTTTCTTTAGGCCAAGTCCAATAATTGTTCTCCGTGGCAGAAGAGACTTTTTGTCTGCTGAAAAACTCAAGAATCATACAGTAGCCGCTGCTATCGCATTGCTAGCACTTTCTGTGCAAATGCAAATTGTTAATTTGTAGAACTTATTAGATGAAAAGTCAATTCAGCGCTATATATGTGATCGAAATTCTTATCTTTCGAAATTTTTTGTCGGTATATAGGTTCAATCAGATGAATCTTAAATTGAGGATCGCCTTTTGCTTATAGGTACGAAGACATCATGCACGCACAAAGTCAAACAGAACAGGTCTCATCGATCAGCAGCATCTAGAGCATCTCATTTTGTAGGTTCTACTCCATGAAATTTCAAGTTTAATTTCAGACATCCAAGACAATTTAACAACCAAGTTAAGGTTACCCCGCATCTGGTTTTTCAACTTCTTTCTCCAGAAATATGAATTATTTGTGTCCCATGATCTTAGCGTCTCATAAGTAGTCTGCGTGACAATATCGCACAAAACAAGTAAGATCTTGTCCTCTATTTTTAATCATGTCAATCAACGGGGCAATCTCCGGTGGTGAGTTTCCTTGAGACTAGAGGACAACTATGCATTTGATGTGAAGTTTTGCATTAGCATATCGTTAATCATGAATGAATCTCTTTGTCCAAGTGATTAACCTGAAAACCAGCAATTCTGGTCGTACGTACTTGAAACCTTTTAAAATCTCACCATGGGAAGTGCTCTCTGATCTTTTGAAGTGAATGAGTTCTCTCTTAATGGAGACAGCTTCCCATCAGTTCCAGGTCTAAGTGACAATATTGTCCGAACAAAGCTAAAATTTGTTGTTATTGCAGAGTGATTAACAGCTCCTCCCAAGACAGTAATGACGAAACCCTGACAATTCCTGGTGCAATGATAATTGTAAGTTTTTGTCGTTGGAAGTTTTTTAGGATTTCAATTAAATGATGGTCTCTTGGTTTGTACTGTACCTGCCGGCAGTTCGTCCAATCAATCTTTGCTTTTGGAAACTTAGCTGTGGGCTCCCGGGAGGATCTCTATTCAAGATTTTATCCAAAATTAGCTTAAAGTTCTACATCTTGGGAATAGTGGGGACTTACTCTGGATATAAATGCTTCGGTTAATATTGTGGACTGCTTATTGTTGATATTCTTAGGAGTTCTACATCTTTAGCCCAAGGTAGGTTTGGAGATATTTTGAAATGGTGCATTTTTAGAATTGAAATAGAATTTTTTTCTTTCAACTTTGCCTTCACTTAACTTTCATAATTTTTAAAATATCAATGAAAACTCTAACTTCCCCTTAGCCATAGGTGAGCGGCTGGCATACCACCGGCGTTCGGTCGGTGTGCCACTAGAGAGCTGTTGTCAGTGAGTTCTGCCATCAAATGGTTTGTGATTTTTATTAAAAAATCTAACAAAACACCCTTTACAAAGTATAGTTTTTACCAAACAGCATCCACGTGAAAGTTTCTTTACAATGTGTTTTTAAAGTACACTTTAACAAGCTACTTGTATTTTGAAAACCCCTTTAACTCAATGACTTTTGCATTTTCTCAAAGTCAAACCAAACACACCATAAGTTCTTGCATTTCGTTAATGAATTTCATACCGAAATTAACTAAGAGCACCTGGCAGGATCTTCCTGGCCGAATGAACAGGTCGACACTTGTGCTTGCTCAAGGATAAGATAGACGGAAGAGCTCCTTGATTTGAAATCATATCTATTTGACAGAAAAACTTTCTTTACCGTGACTGGCGCCGCAGCTGGAGAAGAAATTATCCGTAGATGGTTGAAGAAAATGGACTTCTCACGACCCAGGCTCAACTTCAGCCTGAGTTTCCGAGGCCACCGAGGTGATAATGGTACACTTTTGCCGGTGGAAGTTCTTTAGGATTTCAATTAAATGATGGTCTTTTTGTCTGTGTTGCATTTGCTGGCAATGAGTCCAATCAATCTTCGCTTTTGAAAACTTAGCTATGGGCTCTCGAAAGGGACCTCTAACCAAGATCTTATTCAAAATTAGCTTAAAGTTCTACATTTTGCGAGTAGTGGGGGTTTACTTTTGGATGTAAATGCTTCGGTTGATTTTGGAATGCCGCATATAGAAATTTTTTTCTTCCAATTTTGCTCTTACTCAACTTTCATAATTTTGGAAATGTTCACGATAACCGTACTGCTTGCAGCTGGTGTGCAGTTGGTGTTCCACTACTGAGTGACCATTAGGGAGTTCCGCGGTCAATTAAAAGATTTTTTATAAAAATATTTTAGTAAAAATCATTTACAAAATATAGTTTTTACCAAACGGCATTTATGTCAAAATTGCTTTCCACCGTGATTTTAAAATTCACTTTAACAGACACTACTTGTATTTTGAAAACGCTTTAACTCAAATGCTTTTGCATTTTCTCAAAAACATTCCCCCAAAGTCGAACTAAAAACACCCTAAGTTCTTGCGCTTCATGAATGAAATGGTTTTGATTTTTAATTGTGGAAATGAAACTAAAACAATCCAATGCTCTGTTTGGGATCGGGGGAGAGAAGAAGATGAAAATGAATAAGATCATTGCGCGTGAATCTAGTGAAATTCCAAAATGGAAGAAAGTGGAGGAGAGCAGTCTGTTTAGAAAACTCTGTTCTCAGTGAAATATCAGTTGAGAAAAAATTCGTGCAAGGAGAGAGCAGAACAGAGGACATGCGAAACATCTGGCCTTGACTATTTGATTTTGAGGGTGGGGCTCATCCTCTGCATTCCTTATATTCACTTCCTCCTCTTGTTACTGATTAGTGATTCCAAATCTCCAAGATGGTGTTTTTGCTGCTGCTACTTAACGGTACTCTCGATTCTCTTCTGTTCTCTATGGTCCTCGTGCTTTACTCTTTTTGAACTCTGTAAATTATAGGTCCTTTTTGCTTCCGCTTTCCTACAACATCTCAAGAAGCAAAGGCAGCTGTGGAGGGCACACCAATGCGTAAATCACTTGTACTTTTGTTATATCTGAATAAGTTTCCTTACTTTTAAATATACATATTTTTCTTTCATACTATTCCGTTAGATGTTCTCTTTTCCTTTTGTCTCTAGTGCAATAGTATATGTTCTTGCCCAAGCAATGTAGATCCAAACCCAAAAAGTGATTAGTGCTCTTCAGGAGATAATAATGCCCCTGATTTCGGGAAAAATTACGTACATGCCATTGCGAGGCAAGTGTTTTGCATGTGGGAGCTCATGACAAAATAAATAATCAAGAAGGTTGATGATCCTGATAGGAAAGTCGTCTCCTTTGTTACCTCAGCAATTGAGTTAGAGGGTCATCCTTACCTGGGAAGTCTCTAACTCCAACTCCATTGGAAAATTGCTACTCAACTCATGATGTCCCCTAATGTAAGGTTCACTCCAATTGAAATTTCATGTAATACGAAAACGAGCAAAAATGAAATAAATGAACAGATGCATGAATAGCTAAAAAGAAGGCTTAATGCGATTTTAGATTGTGCAGCCCACATAAGTGGTCCTGCATCCATGCCGCGACTTACATCCGCTAAACCCAAACCTGCCGGCCCATGTAATTTGATCCATAAAGTTTTGATTAGTGTTGGGCTCGGGCTCAACAGATCGGGAAACTGTGACCATATTCGTACTTCGCACATGAGTTGCACGTCCATTGCTCAAATGAGTGGAAAAGTATAAATACTTTATTGTCATTTCTTTGATCCGGGACGAATATCTTCAATTACGACCCGTACTTTTTAAGTCCATTCCAAGACAGTAATGATGAAACCCTGACAATTACCAGGGCATCATATTACGTTCCACAGTACAAAGGATTTATGACGCAGAACTTAATGTATAAATATCAATCTTACAAACAACATCACTATACTTTGACAAATTGCATAGGAAGCAAGCTCGCAATTAGTCTGCATAGAGTACTTACTTGTCTAGAATAGGTATTCAACAATTGTTACTCCGAAAACGTTAGTGCAATGACAAAATTTGTTTACTCAACAAGTCGAGTGAAAAAGGACTTACATTGACACAGAACAAAATGATATAGAGAAACCGTTTCTTCTTAACTGGGGTAGCAAAACCAGTAGAACTTAGCATATTTTTCTCTGTTTTTACTAAACGGCAAATTTGAAAAGGAAACACGAAATTGAAAATCCTCGAAAAAATAGCAGTATTGGTGACTTGGAGAAGAAAAGAAGTCCAAAATATTCACTACAGCTCACATATTTGTCACGAGCGTAGCACATATCCGCATTAATGCCCAACAATTTCTAGCATTAGCAAGCTCGGTTTTCGATCTAGAATCTTGTCAACGAATTTCACATTTATCCAAGCATTGCTGCTTTATGTAACGGAGTCTTGTGGAAAGACGGCACCTTACGTCCGTACATAATCAGTTTATCGTCTTTGAGCAAACCGAGCAAAGAAGTCGCATCTCCTTCAGCTGCTGCTTTGTAGAGCCTCTGCGAAAGTCGACTCCTTCCGAGTCGAACATCAACATCAACATCAACAATTGTCCTCTTGATTTTCTTTTGTTTCCGGTCATGTATTTTTCCAGATTTTGATTTACTCTTCAAATGTTGAAAACAATTATTTCTATTATAATTACCTCATAAGGTGCAATGTTAGCATCTGACGGGCACACATCCGCATCTTCGTTTATAATTTTCATCTGAGGACCATCTCGTCGAACGAAAAAGTATACAATTTAGAAATTCAATTTTATAGAAAAAAATAGAGCATCCCAATCGAAAATTTCCCAATAGTTTAGGGACCCAATGCCTTTATCTCGGAGGAGAAAACAAAGCAAAGAAGGGCTTCTGATTGGCATTTATGGTCTCCCAAGGAGTCTTTAGAAATTTCCAAACTTGTTAAAAAGTCTTGATCACCTTCGCTGGTGTCTACTTGGTAATGCCGAACGTTAGTCAGAAAAGGACAATCCAATTTTGTTTTGAAAATGGGCCGGCCAGGTATCTTAGGTATTGGAATCACTTGCGCTGCTCATATCGAAAACCTCAGCTCATTTCTTAGCTAGGTCATGCCACACTAACCGGTTTTCTCTTGTAGAGATATCTAAAAGTAATAATCTTCTTAGCTATGGAAAACTTGGAGATCGGAACAAGAGGTGGCGATGCACGGACATTAAGAGGGGAGTACCATGTGTTCTTGAGTTTTAGAGGATCGGATACTCGTTACGCATTCACCGACTTCCTCTACGACTGCTTGGTAGATGCTGAAGTCCATGTTTTTATGGATGAAGAGAAGCTCCGTGTTGATGAAGTGATTGGTGAGAACCTTTTATGTGCTATCAACAACTCTACACTTTACATACCCATCTTCTCTCGGACTTATGCTTCCAGTAAATTGTACCTCCGTGAGCTTGCACACATAGTAGACAATGAATCCAAATCAGAGGGCAAAAAAAGCATGCTTCCATTTTTCTCAATGTAGAACCTGAGGACATTAAACTTAAGACTTGACGTTATAGGAAAGCCTTTAAGAAGATGAGGAGGAGTTTCCTCACGAAGTCGAGGTGTGGAAAAGAGCTCTTCAACAAATAGATGAAGTCAAGGGATGGAACATGAAAAGGGACCAAGGGTAATACGCTTTTAAGATCCCTTCCTTTTTCTTCCTTTTCCATTTAGGGATAGACGCTGCCCGTCAAATAATTTCTTATAAATATCCATGGAACATATTTAAAACTACCTCCAATTGCTGTTCTCATTCAACTTTACATCCTTTGCTTTATTTTACACATCTCGTAGTGCGGACTTTAAATTACACAATTTTGAGTGCTCCTCAAGAAACACCAATTACACAAGGAAACCAAGATTCTCTGAAGAAAGATCATGTCTAAATATTCAATAGAAGTGAGAGCATCCCGAGAACCTGTAAAGAATGAGAGGATCTGTCATCTTAGGCCCTCGAGCTCCATGGAGCTTGCAGGAGGTCCAAATCATGGCCGTGCAACCTTGATCAGGAGGAGTCTTGTCAAGTTTCTCTCTACCAGCTGGGTAGTTTTCTTCTTCCTTTAAACCCTTTCTTTCTTAGTCTCGACACCTCTGTTTCAGCCATGAAAGCCTCCTCTCTTCCTCATCTACTTCGTCTCTCCAATTTACTACTCATCTTAGAGTACCCTCATTCGGCCCCTTAACCCAGCTTTCTCCTTCCTTTTGCATGTCTTCTTTCCTCAACTTTTCGTTTGTCGAATTTCTTTTCCTTCTGCCTTACGGGGCCTTCGAGTTTTTTGGTCTGCAGGTCACCATTTTCTTCGTCTCTGACCTCAGTCTTTTGAGGCGACATCCTAACTTTGGTCATGGCTCGCAAAGGAGATCTTGCTGCATCTTGAGTTGCTGCACTCTGTCAATGATTGGGTAGATTATGTTTTGAACAACAAATTGAAGAATGGCATGTCGAGCCCTCACCTGAAGCTGTCGAGGAGTGCAAGTTAACTTTAATTGGTAAAATCCCTTCCAATCCTTCTTTCAATTTTCAAGCTTTTCAAACGGTCTTGAAGAGGGCTTGGAGGACGAAGCAAGTTGATATTCTGTAGAGGGAAGCGGGAACTTATTTAGCGAAATTCAGGTCTCAATAAGAAAAACAGAGAATTCTAGAAATCGGACCTTGGCAATTCTCGGGTCATCTCATTAATTTCAAACCTTGGGTTGCGAACACCCCTTTGCATTGTTATGATTTCTCCACCTGCGCATTCTGGGTCCAGGTGGTAGGTCTGCTCTTGGAATGTTGTACAGACGATATGATTCACAAGGCCGTTAGTACTTGTGGGTAATGTTCGCAAGTGAAGTCGATTTTATAATTTGGTTCCACCCTACGTGCGGGCTGTGCAAGAGTCGAATTGGCCTTATCGGGAACCTTTGAAGACAGGTAGATTAATCAAATTCAAAAAAAGAACTCTTTGGCTGGATTTTAGGTATGAACGGTTACCACACTACTATTACTCGTGTGGCAGATTGGGACATTATACAGACTCCTGCCCATCAGTACCTTTTAAGGAGAATATGTTTTCTGACTCTGAAAAAAACTCCTTATGGACCCTGGCTAAAAGTAGAAGTTCAGCAATATAGCCCCTATTGGCAATTCTATTATGATCGATCAGATGTGGATGAGGATTGGGAGGAAACAATACCTGAAACGCCTCCCACCAATGCTCAACCTCTCCCCCATTCCGCCACCACCTGCCCCCAAAGCAATTGTTCCTCCTCAGCAAGCTATTTCTATTATACCGAGGGATTGCAATGCTATACCAGGCCTTGTTTCTTTGACTTGCCATAATATGACTACTGCTCTAATCCCTGCTGAAGAGAAGCTAAAAGGAGTGCAAGTGCAGTCCTTAGTTCCTCAGGCCAAGAAAGGAAAAGGCGTTCGTTAGAGTATTAAAATTAGCCCTGCTAAGAAACCAAGACGCTATACTCCATATGACATACCTGGTGTTAATTCGACAGATTATGATGATTCTCTATTACTAGACACGCCAATCTTAGAGGCGGGTGAGGATGGATCGTGCGTCAGTGGCTGGCCCTAAACTGCCACCTGTTCATAGATGAAACTCATTAGTTGGAACTGTCAGGGTTTGGGCAATCCTTTGACAGTCCAAGCTTTAAAAACCCTTGTGTCTAAGGAAAAGCCCGTCCTGTTATTTTTTATGGAAACGAAGAATTGCGATGAGGTTTTGATTCGCCTGAAACGTACCTTGCATTTTTTGTACCTTGCATTTTTTGTACCTTTAGGTGTTCAGTCTTGTTGGTTTAGCAAGTGGTTTGGCGCTTTTTGGAATGATGGCCCGCGGTTGACAGATATCACCTCCACTCCTCATCTTTTCGACTTTATCTGTCAGGATATCTCGGAGGACGAACCATGAGGATCACTGTCTTCATGCCCTTCTTTTTTTCAAGCGCGTCAGCATATTTGGCAGACTTTGCAGCAATTTAGCAATCATAATGTCTTACCTTGGGTATGCATAGGTGATTTTAATGAAATTCTTAATCGTTGGGAGAAAATGGGGTTTAGGCCTGCTGACTCTTACCGTATGTCTTCATTTCGAGCTATTCTCAATGATTGCTGCTTGTTGGATCTTCCTACTCATGGCTGTGCTTTCACATGGACGAACAACCGAGACGGGGATGCTTTAGTGAAGGAGCGTCTTGACAGGGCATTATGCAATATTGAATGGCATGTGACATTCCCTAATGCACAAGTGTTTGCTCTTCTCTGTAGGCTCGATCACGGTCAATAGTGTTAGATTCTATAGCTGTGTTGTTCGAAGACAAGGCGTTTTACCTTTGAAGCTTTATGGAATCGGGATCGAGTGTAGATCGGTTATTGACAACTCCTGGCACTCTTGTTTCGGTGCGGATTCCACTCTCTTGGTTAAGCTTCGAGTAGTTCTTTCTTGCTTTGTCCCGTTGGAGTCATAAGAAATTCTCGCACAATAGGCAGACATGAGAATTAGAGCATCGGTTGGAAATCGACAAATCAACACAATACTTCCTTGGATCAATCACGGGTCGAGAACTTTAAAGAGGAGCTTCAAAAAGTTTGGCGAGAGGAAGAACAATTTTGGGCGATGCGTTCTCGGATAAATTGGTTAAAATGGGGAGATCGCAATACTAGATTCTTTCATGCTACCATAATCCAAAGACGACAACGAAACCGTATTAACTTGTTGCGTGATGAAAGTCAGGTATGGGTTCGAGATCCTGGCAAGCTAAAGGAGATGATTACCAATTACTTTTCACAGCTCTATACCACTTCAGGCCCTCGTTGTTATGAACAGATTTTAGAGCGTGTAATGCGGTGGTCACTTGAGATATGAACAAAACTCTTATAGCACAGGTGACACTTGAAGAAGTTAAAGAAGCTACATTTCAATTAGATGTCTCAAAAGCCCAAGGTCTGGATGGTTTGAACGGATTATTTTATCAATTTCATTGGGATGTTCTTAAAGTGGATATATTTCAGGCAGTCCAGCAGTTCTTTCATTCTGGCTTATTACCTTCTGAGTTAAATCGAACTGCTATTACTTTGATTCCCAAAATCCTAAACCCAAAAAACTTAGATTAATATCGCCCTATTAGCTTGTGCAACTATGCTTATAAGATTATATCTAAAGTGCTTGCTAACAAGTTAAAATCTATCTTTTGCCAACCTTAATTTCGAGGAACAATGTGCATTTGTGGGCGGCGTGATTCAAGACAATGTTTTATTAGTCGAGGAAGTTATTCATCAACTTAAGTTAAGAAGAAGGAAGCGTCATTTTCAAGCTGTTCTTAAATTGGATATGTGGAAAGCGTATGACCGTGTTGAATGGGATTTTTCTCAAGGATTATTTACTCAGATTAGGATTCCATTCCCACTAGGTCCGATTAGTTATGCAGTGCATCTCAACAACAACATTATGCGTTAAAATGAATGGTGATTGTTTGCAGAATTTTCATCTCACTAGAGGGCTTCGACAGGGAGATCCTTTATCCCCTTATTTGTTTATTCTCATAGCCAATCTATTATCCTTTTTAATCCAAAATGCTATCGACATGGGTTTTCTCAAGGGAATTAAGTTGAATCAATGGTGTTCTACTCTATCACATCTATTTTTTGCCGACGATGTTGTGTTTTTTCTTGATGGTACCTTGATGGAATGCGAGAATCTTTCTAATATGTTAAACCAGTATTGTCTGGCCACTGGACAAACTATTAACCATAATAAATCTGGTGTTTTTTTCAGCCCATCTTGTCCTATCTCTCTACAGGAAAACTTGGCTCGTGAATTAAGGGTGTTGGTTTTACAGAGATGTGGTAAGTATTTAGGAATACCTACTGATTGAGGACGCTCTGAAAAGGATATGTTTTCTTGGCTTATGAGCAGAATTCGATCAAAATTGGAGGGATGGAAGGAGAAACTGATATCTAAGGGTGGGAAGGAAATTTTGCTTAAGACTGTGATTCAAGCTATTTCTCAATATGCCATGTCTGTTTTCAAAATTCCTATTTCATTATGCAAAACTATAGAACATCATATGGCTGAATTCTGGTGGAACAATGATACAAGTAAGTCGGGATTCATTGGCTAAGTTGGAAGGTCTTTGCAAAACAGAAGGAAGTTGGAGGTTTAGGATTTAGAGATTTGATTAGCTTTAACAAAGCCATGCTTGGTAAGCAAGCATGGCGCCTCCTTCAGCCTTTATCTTTATGGGGAGGTTTTAAAGGTTTATATTTCCATTCCTCATCTTTTTTAAAGCTGTCAAGGGCTCTCGCCCATCTTGGGGGCGCGAGTCTCTTGAGCGGGAGGGAAGCCATTATAACCAACGTACGTTGGTCGGTTGGATGGAAAATCAATTAATATTTGAGAAGACGAGATGGCTTCCCATGGGCATTCTAAGTGGACCTAAGGTCCAAGAAGAACCCCTACTAGTAGCTAATCTTATTGATCGTCTATCGGCACACGGAAGACGGACTTACTTTGCACAAATTTTTCGACTTGCAGATCATACAACAAATCTGAGACATTCATATTAGACCTACCTTCACTAAAGATGAGCTCATATGGACAGCCACTAATCAAGGTGCTTACACAGTTAAATTCGCATATCATTTAATCAAACAAACAGCAGCAGATATTTCAACTATTGGTGCTTTTACATCATATCAAACTCCTACTTGGTTTTGGCGCAAACTGTGGAAGATGCCCATTGCTCCAAAGATCCGTACCTTCCCGTGGCCCATTTGCAGCAACTCCTTAGTGACCAAAGACAACTTGCATCGTCGACACATTATTGATAGTCCTTGTTGCTCACTGTGTAAAAAAAATATTCCAGAAACTTTAGAACATCTCTTCCTACTCTGTTCTTGGACTCACAAAGTGTGGTCTCATCCCTAGATTGGTGTTCTCATCACACCTAGTAACATCTAGCGTCTGGACTCATGGATCTTGTCCATTATTGGGAACCATAACAGATTACCTCGATTGGCGTTGATCTCTAATGTGCTGTGACAGATCTGGCGAGCTCGGAATGGCTTCCTCTTCAGAGGGTCTTCTCTTAATCCGACCTAGGTTGCAGAGGCTGCATTGGCTCATACACAGGTGGATCGGTTGTTTGCTTCTTCCTGCACACACAAGAATAACTCGATTAAAAACAGAGGACATCTCTGGCGTCCCCTAGATCTAGGGGTTCTGAAGGTCAACATTGATGGCTCTTATCAACCAAGTAGCAACAAAGGCAAAATAGCTTGCATTTGTAGGGATCACCAAGGAAAACTCACTGATGGTTTCTCCAAAGGCGTAGCTGCGTCCTTGGCTCTGCAGGTTGAGATCCAAGCTTTCTCCTTGGCTCTTCGGCATCTTCTTGATTAGGGCCTCCAGCACGCGAAGATAATGGTGGAATTAGACAATCTCATCCTCGTCGAGACGCTGAACCGTCGGACGCCGCCGCCATGGATAGATCGAGCTCTCTTCTCTGAAGCGGCCTTCTTGTTTACCCTATTTTCTCATCTCTCTCTAGGGTTCTGTTGATGGGAGGCTAATTCTGTAGCCGACTGGGCCTGTAAGGCCCATCATAGGACTTCCTCGATCCGTAGTTGGGCTATTTTTCCTCCTTTTCATCTTATGGATCTAGTTTGTGCGGATGCAATTGCCACTGGTTGTACGGGTTTCTCCTATTAATATAATATGGCTTTTCTGACCCAAAAAAAAAAAACCTTGATTAGGAGGGAGGTTAGGGGGGTTAGGGAACGGTTCTAGGGGTGCTGGAACTTCGCATTGGTACAAGCACCGGGCAGCTAAGGATGGGCGGCAGCTGATGGTCAACAATGATAGGTAAACCAAGGAGAATGGTGAAATTTAGGGGGGAACACACGGTGCAGGGGGTGCCATAACTTTGCACTGGTACAAGCACCATGCATCTAAGGACGGGCGGCAGCTCAAGGTCATTAGTGAGGTGACCTGGGGAGAATGATGAAATTCATATTAAGAAGAAGATGACAATTGAATTAATAAGTTAAGGCTACAAAAGCAACTCGAAAAAATGGTGAAAAGTTGGAATTCAATTTGCATATTATGACACGTGGAGATGCAAGTAGATTTGTGTGGACAATGGTTTTAGCAATTTCTCCTTATTATTTTCATTTTCACCTTTCTCCAGGTTTGTCCTAGACAAACTAGTAATCACCCATCTAATGAAATCCAAAGTAATGCAAATGTTACAATAGTTATATTGCTGGCACTAGGAAATAGTGGTAGGTTTCGACTCTATATTTTTCTTCACCAAATATGGATGACGTTGCATGTCACGGCCTCAATCCTTGAGCGTGTGCCCATCTCTCGGTGGTCGATTAAATTGCGACGTCCCAAGACATGTCACCGACTCATTCTTTTTAATGCGTATGCGGAAGAGAATAAATAAATCCCCATACAGCACAAAGATGGGATAGAAAAGCAAGGCCTATTTTGAAACCACACAACACACTTTTATACATAGCAGACTAGATCATTTACAAAACTAGTATATATTCACAAGTCTACAAAAGCAAAAGGGCTACAAGTCCTCTAAGCGTTTGAACCCTTAGCCGAAGACTCTGAGGTCTCTTGGGGACTCGGGTCCACCACTGCACCACCAGGAGGGTCAGTCGTACCCTCACTAAAAGCGATTTCTAACACTGACATAGGGACCTCAGACTTTGGTAGGGGACCTTCTCTGGGTCCATCTCGCCCGCGATGATACCACGATATGAATTGATAGGGTACCCTCCGAGGTAGACCCGCATCAACCCAGATAATGGATCCCACAAGTTCATAGAACCAGGCTGCTTGGCCCCCAAAAAGAGGAATCAAAGAGATCTGTTCGGTGACTTTCTTGGGTTGGCCAAAACACTCAGGAGGATTTGCTATCCAAAGACCTGAAAATGTTACCCATGACGAGGTGAGACAATGTCTCAGCAAGTTTACCTCATAAACTCCGACTAGGAAGGAAATATGCCTAAAAGCCGTCTATGCACACACAAGACAGAGAACTTACCTTTGCATTAGTTCATTCCTGCAAGTCAGTACAGTTCATATTTTCAACCAATTTAACATCCAAGGAAAGTAATGAATAAAATTACGGGAATTACTTTTTAGCAATGAAAACATCTACGTTGTTAGATCGGAATTCACATCAACAACCCTAGATATGATTTCTAATTAACACGCTATTTTTTTTTTCTTTTTCACTTAATTAATGAGAATCAAATCCAAATGCAATGCTTCTAATCTAACATGAAATGATATGACATGGTAGCATAACCTAAATTATATGACATGAGTAAAAAAATGCAATAATTAAATATGCAATCTAAACTAATCTAATGACTTAACTCTAATGACAATCAATTTCTAGCTAAATGGACCTAACCACAATAACTAAGTAATATGCATTTCATGAACCTAATTCTATGCACATGACATTTTTTTTTTAATAATTTTCTTAAAAAGCATGCAATCTATCTAGAGATTGAAACTAATTTATCCTAAGACATTTTTTTTGTATTTTTAATAAAAATTCGAAATTAAGACTATCAAATAATTAACATGCAATTTAAATCAATGAAACGAAAATCTATCCTAAATTTATGTTTTTGGTATTTTTATTTAAGAAATTCGAAATAAATTTCCTATCCTAAACATGCAACAAAACCTTAAAACCAGTAATATCCTAACATGCATTTAACCTAACTAAAATATTTTTTGGGGTTTTCCCTTTACAGGAGCAATCAAATAAAGGCATCGAGAACAACACAACAACAAATCAAGCAAGATATCATCCATGTCAATTTAATTTTGGAAATAAATTGACGAATCGTATCTCGTGCATGAGATCGGATTGGTCAATTTTTAAATAAAATCACGAATCGTATCTCGAGCGTGAGATCGGATTGGTGATTTTCCGTACGATTGCGGGTCGTATTTCGAACGTGAAATCGGATCATCAATCATATGTACATTGCAAAATTAATAAGATTTCCCAATTTAGAAGGCCACTCGAAATTACAGATATCATAGCGTATCGGGAATTTCCATCATGTGCATCAACGGATATTTCAAATAAGAAAATGAAATATTCGGAAATCAAATAAAACAAATTTTTACTTAATCCGAATATTGATTTCCAAATTTGGACTTTGCGCAATCGGACTGGGATCGCAATTGGCGGGCAATAGTAGCAGTGGATCGTGGTGGCGATCCACTGCAGACGGTGGTTTGGCTCGAATGGCAACCAAGATGGTGGACTCACGGTGATGCCTCGATGATTTGAGACAGGTGATGGCTCACGAGGCGGTGGGGAGGTGCACGGCTAACTCCCAGCCTTATGGCAGAGACTTCTCGGAATGCCTGCAACACTAGGAACTTGCGAAGACGATTAGGAGCAGATGTAAACCTTTCTTTTTTTTTTCTTTATATATATATGCACCAAGATCTATGGTGGAGGATGATGACTCAGTGGAGATTCCCTTGCTACGTGTACCCTCCTCAGGGTCCAGACGGTGGAGAAATTTTGATTGGCTTTGTTGGGATTTAAGGCGTGATAATCAGGCTTCGATGGACACGAACAATGGCCCCCAAGGGACACACTTTGCTGGACGCTCTCCTTGCTTTATGAACCTTTTGTTTCGAACGTGTCTCCCTATTGTGTTCCATGAGACCTGCAAAGAAAGACCAATATTCGTCATTGTTGGGGATTCCACAGATGGCCTAATGGGCCACACGGATGAGGCTTGCGTTGGGGATGCCTGTAGAGATCTTGAACATCAACTCGTTGCTGAAGCAAAACAGCAGTAAAATATATGCAATCGAGGACTTGTGCGTGAATTCCCCTAAGAGAGAAAGGAGATGAAAGTGAGATGTTGATGGAGAATGGGCGTGAATCTCCGTGGGAGCAAAAGGAATTTGACTTTGAAGACTTAGTGGGCAACGAGATATTCAATCGGCCAGGGGCGGGTCTCCTTCTTCACGATTTCTCCTTCATGTGTAGAACGTCCGCTCTCTCTCCATTCTCTGCTCGTCTCAGAATTGTGGCCGTGTGTTTCTATTGTGTGGCTCCTTTCTGAAACCCTACACGAGTAACCTTTTTATATGCCAAAAATTAGGGTTTTAATTTCCTTTTCAAATTAACATCCACGAAGATTTCTTTTCCGCATGTAATATCACTTTTTATTTTCCACACTTGTTCTTGATTTCCTTTGCAAAAAGTGAATATTCTCTATTGATTTTTCAAAAATTGCAATAGGATTTTTTCAAATACGGGCTTGGGCCAATTTGCTCTCTTCGTGGGCTTAATATGATTTGTCAATTTAAAGCTTAATACCATTAATTTGAATCCATCCACCACCGATCCAATAAAATGCAAATTTACATGCACCTAAATCTATATGTAATTAATATTTTTTCAGGGATAAAATTGACCTATAATTTTCTATACAATAAATAAATGATCGGATCGCCAAAATTTAGGTGTCAACATTTTCAACCAATCAATTCAATTCACCGATCAACTCAGTCAATTCAACCAATGATCTATCGATCCACTCAAATCGATACCATAAGTACTATCTATCAATTCGATATGACCACTGCTCACACAAGCTGAAACAAACGGTCTTTGCTCTCACAAGCTGCAATATATGGTCATAGCTCTCACAAGCTGATATAGATAGATAGTAGCTCGCCTAAGTTGATAAATATAGATCATGCTCCCACAAGCTAATAAAACGATCTTAGTTCACATAAGCTGATAAGGTATACTATTCTCACAAGCTGACGTATCAAAGCACATAAGCTGATATAGTATACTATTCTCACAAGCTGACGTGCAAAAGGTCCCAAAAGCCGATAAAATGTATACTGCTCTCACAAGCTGACGTATCAAAGCACATAGGCTGATTGTGACAGCCCAAGTGACGATGTGTGGGGATGAGAGATGGCGGTGCGTTCGTGTTTCGATCCCTAGATGTGCGCAGGGAAGGGGAATGGGTCATTCTCTAGTCCCACATTGCTTAAGGGGGAGTCTTAGGCTAGTTTATAAAAGCTTGGGTCTCTCTAATCTGTGTAACACGTTTTAAAGCCATGAGAACTTAGTGTCCAAAGTAGATAATATTACACAGTAGGGCTCGGGTCGTTACAAATGATATCAGAGTTGACTCTTGACCGTGTGTGGGGTCACAGCGAGGATGTTGTGCTCCTAAGGGGTGGAGAGTGTGATAGCCCAAGTGACGGTGTGCGGGGAGGAGGGTTAGCGGTGAGTCCGTACTTCGGTCCTCGGATGTGAACAGGGAAAGGGAAGGGGTCCTTCTCTAGTCCCACATCGCTTAGAGGGGAGTCCCGGGCTAATTTATAAATACTTGAGTCTCTCTAATCTGTGTAATGCGTTTTAAAGCCATGAGGATTTAGTGTCCAAAGCGGACAATATTATACAGTGGGGCTCAGGTCGTTACACTGATACAATATATTGCTCTCACAAGCTAACGTGCAAAGGGTCCCAAAAGCTGACGATAAATATGCTCACATAAGCTAACATGCAAATATGCTCTCACAAGCTGATAATTCACCATGTTAAAAATACCCGATAAAAATAATCGCATGTGAGTAGACGGTCAACTTGAGTCAAAATTGTAATATCTTTCTTTTCAAAAATCTCACTATTTAATATAGTCCATAAACACATTTTTGGCGTTGTAAACCAATGTCTGGTATTTTTTTAATTAAATACCGAAATTACACAATTTTTGGATAAATACCCAAAATTACAATTTCTACTCAATTTGCACAAATCAACACTCAATTAAATAAACCAAGCATACCATTGCAATCAGTACAAAATTCCGGTCACCAGCTATCCCGGTATAATTTTCAAAAAATAATAAATAATTAAATAAATACCAAAAATCGTTAAATAAATACAATTAAAGGCCATAAATAGAGACTTAGGCTAGAAAAGCTAATTAAATATCAAAACGGGCTTGGGAAATTTCCAAACCCATCTAGATAAATAATACAACCTAACTAGTCTCTAATTAAGCTAGGGAGTGTAAACGGTTCGGTTCGGTTCGGTTTTTGAAAACCGAACCGAACCGAACCGTTAGAGAAAATTTCCGAACCGAACCGAATAAGTCCCGAACCCGAACCGAACGAACCATTCGGTTCGGTTCGGTTTTTCGGTTTTCAAATTTTGGGTTTCGATTTTCGGTTTTTTTTTTTTTTTTTTTTTTTTTTTGGGGACGGCTTACCTTCTATATAAGCTCCTTGAAGCATTGATTGATGTTCTCTCTAGTTTTTGTGCACATGCCATTCTAACATGAACTAAATGTTAATTTTAACTACAGCAACATTGAGGCATCAACTCATGGATTGATATAACAAGTTAAGAATCATAGGCTGATGCCATGAGGAAGAGAAAATGATGAAACCGGTGCTCGTATATTCTTTCTACCACCTAAGATACATGTACTAAAAGATACGGGGTCAATTGAATTTAGTTGCTTAAAATCATGTATCCCTTCTGGTTCTCACTCTGTCTATCCATGTATTGTCCAAGTGTAAGCGAGATGTGAGTATGCATGTGCTAAAGACATTTTTTTGAAAGTCTTAAAGCCTCAAACTAAACTATTAGTTCCCATTGAATCTATGGAGGCATAGTCATTAACTAAAAGACCGAGCACCCAAAACACAACTAATATAACAACATAACAGCGTTATGAATGACAAAAAGAACTGCTATTACTAATTCGAGTTTTGGACTACAGAGGCCGAGAAGAAAAGACATTGAAATTGCCCTTTGAATTCCTAACCATGTAATAAAAGTCAAGCAACAGCAGCAAACAAACAGTTCGTGATGTTAATGCTCATAGAATTCATTTGCAACGAATCATAGAAGATAAAGACAGAGATTACCAGTTGCCTCTCATTAGCCGCGAGATGTTAGTACTTGGGGTAGAGACCAGAGCAAGCTCCCATCCAGTGGGATTGAAGTCTTTAGATTGAGTAGCACCAGAACCAAATGCTGAAGAAGCAGCATTGTCAACCCACCAAACTTCTCTCAAGCAAGCATAACAACAAAAAAGTAGACATGAGTCATACACAAAATGCTTACCGAGGTTCCGAGGGAACTATTGCCAAGGCTAAAGCATTCTTTTCCTCAATGGAAGAAGCATCGGGTGCATCAAAACCAAGTCCGAAAGGCCAAAGAAATAAAGATCATACGCAAATAATTTTACACCGAACAACCATCACGAGACACCATAAAGTTAATGCTCATACCAGCAAATCTCCCTACAATGTTAACATTGTAGCTCATCACCGCTACAATGTTAAACAAGGATGAACTACACCGAACATGAAAGAGGACCTAAAAATTCCCACCAAGAAAACTAGAAAACAGCCCTTTGCATCGGCCCGGAACTTCCATCGAAATCCCACATACAACAACCGAATCGGCAAGTACCCAAAGTAATTCTCAACAACCTCCGTTTGTATTTTTCAACTAATAGAACCTGCAGACTAGAGCCCGAAGTCCGTGCACTATCGAACGAAGAAAAGTAAAATTCCGAGCATGCTACTTCTCGGGCGAGTCTTCCACCACACATCAATTCACTACGCAAGCCCCAACACCGATTCTCACTTATCCTCGAGCTCGATCGGCCGGTCACCCACGATTTGCGGCGAAAGACCTCGCATCTAGTCACAACTACACACCCTACAAACTATCGAATCGACAATCGAACGACTCCTCATCCGATGGAAACAGCAATCGACGCTCAAAATTCGACGTGGCACGGGAGACGGAAATGTCGGACGGAAGTGGAGATCCGGCGAAGCATAGAGAGAGAGAGAGAGAGAGAGAGAGAGAGAGAGAGAGAGAGGGGGAGGACTTACATGGTGGGAGAATCGGAGGGGACGGTGGCGAGGCTGCTTCCTTCTTAGTTCTTAGAAGCCGTCGCCGTTGAGAGAACTCAGACGGGAACCGATAAAACCAAGACGACACGAGAGGACTCAGAGACGGGAGACGGGAGTCGGAGAGAACCGATAAAAAAATTTCAGTTTTCGGTTTGTGGTTCGGTTTCGGTTCGGTTAACCGATAAAAACCGAACCGATAAAAAATTTTCGAATTTTGATGAAAACCAGAACCGGAACCGAACCGAAAAAACCAAAATTTTCGGTTCGGTTCGGTTCAGTTAGCCCCGGTTCGGTTCGGTTTCGGTTCGGGTCTTGACACCCCTAAATTAAGCCGATCTAACCATCTAACATGGGTAGACGGCATGCGGCTTGAGGGCATGATGTGTGTAAGTGGCGAGCGGCGGTTGTTTGGCGGGCGTGCGATGGCAGGGGTTGGCTGGCTTGGTTTTTCTGCAACTTTGGGAGCTTAAAATGGCCTCATCGACACGTGAAAGACGTCATGCATTTGCGCCAACCTCGGAAGCAATGCATGATGATACGCTAGAGTCCCTATCATTTCCAAAATCTCAAAGGGACCTACATACCTTGGACTCAGTTTCCCTTTCTTGCTGAAGTGCGAAATACCCCTCATTGGTGAAACCTTAAAAAAGACGTGTTCACCAACTTGGAATTCCAATGGTCTCTGACGCTTATCTGCGTAACTTTTTTGGCGGCTCTAAGTGGTCTTTAATCTGTCTCTGATGACGGCAACTGCATATACTAACTATTGAACTAACTCTGGGCCTATAATATTTCGTTCATCAACCTCGTCCCAACACATTGACGTTCTATATGCTCTGCCATACAATGCTTCGAAAAGAACCATCTGAATGCTCTACTGGTAGTTGTTGTTGTAGGCAAACTTGACAAGATGAAATTGTTCCTCCTAGCTTCCTTTGAAATCCAACACATAAGCTCGCAGCATGTCTTCGAGGATTTGAATTGTTCTTTTAGACTGGCCATCTGTCTGAGGATGATAGGCTGCACTATACTGGAGCTTTGTCCCTAAAGCGATCTGCAAACTTTTCCAAAATGCAGCTGTGAATCTCTAGTTTTAGTCTGATGAAGTCGTTACCAGCACTTAATGCAGACAAACTGTTTGACGCATGTACAACTCTGCGTGTCTATCCAAATCAAGATCCTTTTTCGTACCACTATGAAGTGAGCTGACTTTGTCAATCTGTTGATCACTACCCATATGGAATCATTATCCCTATGACTCCTTGATAAGCCTGTCACAAAATTCATCGTGACGTGCTCCCACTTTCACTCGGAATCTTGAGAGGTTGTAAAAGTCCTTCCGGTTTACAATGCTGTGCCTTCACTTGCTGACATGTCAAACACTTGGCAACATGCTTGGCGATGTTCGCTTTCATACCGGACCACTAATAGTGTTGACGCAGATTTTGATACATCTTCGTACTGTCAGGATGAATGCTGTAACTGTTACGATGAGCTTCTCATAAGATCTTCTCTTTAAGCTCTACATCGTTAGGTACACACAATCATCCTCGGAACCTTAGTGTTCTATCCTCAGAAATCTAAAAATCAGCCTTTCTCTTATTGGTATCTTCTTGCAGAATCTTTTGAACATTCGGGTCTATCAATTGAAGTGTCTTGATTCTGATTTGAATATCTGGCTCAATTCTGAGGATAGCCATAAGATTCGAAAGGTGGCCTATTTCAAATTTGAAAACCGAATCTCGAGCTCTTTCGAGTAAAATCCATTCCTTAACCACCATCTCTGCAACTGAAAACTTCCGACTCAAAGCGTTTACGACCCTATTCGCCTTTCGAGGGTAATATAAGATATCACAATCATAGTCCTTCAAAAGTTCCATCTAACGACGCTGTCTCATATTCAACTCATTTTGAGAGAATAGATACTTGAGATTTTGATGGTCAGTGAAGATTTGGAATCTTTCTTCACACAAATAATGTCTCCAAATCTTCAGAGCGAAAATGATTGCTGCGAGTTATAAGCCATGCGTCGGGTAATTCAACTCATGAGGTCTCAATTGCCGAGATGCGTATGCAACAACCTTACCATGTTGCATCAACACACAACCTAGTCTTCTAAACAATGCATCACTATAGATCTCGTATCCTTTAGGACCAGATGGAATGGTCAGCACAGGTGCGGTAGTTAGCTTCTGCTTAAGCTCTTGGAAACTACGCTCGCACTTGTCTGTCCACACGAACTTCTCTTCCTTCTTCAGTAGTCGAGTCAACGGCGATGCCAATGTTAAGAATCCTTCCACCAACTTTATGTAGTAACCTGCCAAACCCAAAAAACTTATGATCTCTATCACTGTAGTCAGTCTTGGCCAGTTGATAATTGCTTCGATCTTGGACAGGTTCATGGAGATTCCTTTGCCTAAAATCATGTGATCTAGGAACGCAACACGAGTTAACCAAAACTCACACTTGCTAAACTTAACGTACAATCCATGAATCATCAGGGTCTGAAGTACTCTTCTCAAATGCCTCTCGTGCTCCTCAGCACTTCTCGAATACACCAAAATATCGTCGATGAACACGATCACAAACTGATCTAGATATTCTTTAAACATTCGGTTTATCATATCCATAAAAGCAGCTAGAGCGTTCGTCAAACCAAACGGTAATACAGTGAACTCATAATGACCGTATCGAGTACGAAACACTGACTTTGGTATATCCTCCTTTTTAATCCTCAACTGATAATACCTTGTCCTCGAGTCGATTTTCGAAAATATCGATGCTCTTTGTAACTGGTCAAACAAGTCGTCGACCCTCGGGAATTGATACTTGTTCTTGATCATCACATGATTGAGTTGACGATAGTCGATGCACAAGCGCAATGAACCATCTTTTTTCTTCACAAACAAAACTGGTGCTCCCCAAGGTGATGCACTGGGACGTATAAATCCCTTATCCAACAAGTCTTGCATCTGCACCTTTAGTTCTTTCAGCTCAGATAATGACATCCGGTAAGGAGCCTTAGAGATTGACTCTGTCCCAGGTGCTAGCTCGATCACGAACTCTATCTCTCTCTCTCTGGCGATAGGCCTGACAATTCTTTCGGAAACACGTCTGAAAATTCTTGAACTACTGAGATATCTTTGATCTTTAACTCCTCAACTGTCATATCCAAGAGAGTACAGTTGCTAGGTAACCTTGATAACCCTCGTCTAACAAATGGGTTGCTTCAAGCGACGAGATTAAGGAAATCAAAGGTCCTCCTCGACTTCTAGTAAACTTGAAACTTTCACCCACTAACAGGTTAAGTTGAATTGCTTTATAATAGCAGTCCATCTTAGCTCGTTGTTTGGTGAGCCAGTCCATGCCAATTATCAAATCGAAGTCATACATGGCTAGGACTAACAAGTCTATCTTTTTCTCTCGCTCACCAATCACTAACTTGCAACCAGGACAACCTAATGCAGCTAACACCTTATCCTTTAATAGTGTAGATATGCTAACCACTAACTCCAATAACTTAGGACTCAATTCTATCAGCTTAACGAATTGTTCAGCTATAAACGAATGAGTCACACCAGGATCAAATAAAGCATATGCAGCATGGTCGTTCAGTGAAACCGTACATGTAACCACATCAGGCGAGTCCTCTGCCTGTCCTCTCGTAATGGCATACATTTGTCCTTGTGCTGGGGGGCTGTTTTGTCCTCCCTGCTGTGCGACCTGCAGCACAAATCTTCTATTTATCGACGGCGATGGTAGTAACTACTGAAATCCTCTCGGCCTTCTGGGATAGTCTTTGGCCATGTGACCCGGCTGGCCACACTCAAAACACACACTTATCCTAAGATGGCATGGGGCCGAACCATGTCGTCTTCCACAGAAGCAACACGCGTCATTCTGATGTGGCGCCGACTTTCCAACTCCACCCTTCCGATTGGGCGGAACATGGAACCTTCCCCTGGTCATGGGCTTCTTCCTATACCCGTTCCCATCTCTATTCGAACTAAACCTTGATCCAGACGAGATTGCTTGCTCACTCAGACTTCTTTCTATCAACTGGGCTTGGTTATATACCTCATTATAATCTTTCAGATCAAACGGCACCAACGGGTTCTTCAGCTCTAGTCGAAGGCCATTCCTAAACCTCCGAGCTTTGTCTTCGGGATCTTCTACCAATCTGGGAGCGTACTGAGAAAGCTCCGCGAACTTGATCTCATACTGGTCAACAATCATCATCCCTTGGTGGAGGCACTGAAATTCCTTCATCTTCTGTTCTCAGGCACTACCTGGAAAGTACTTACTGTTGAAAGCTCTGAGGAAAGCGTTTTGCACCGAGACTACACCTTCCGGGAATATTGTGTCTCTGGTGGCCCTCCACCATATATTTGCGTTACCCTATAGCTGGTATACTGCCAGGACAACATTTTTTTCCTCATTGCACCTTAGAAGTGCAAAGGCCTTCTCCAGGTCTTGGATCCAAAGCGAGGCAGTCTCGAGATCTCCAGCACCAGTGAACCTTGGCTGGTTGAACTTCAAGAATGGTTCTGCTATCTTGTGAATCAGTCTCTCCCTTTCCACAACTATGTTCCCAGCTGGAACTTCGGTAGGTGCAGAAACGGCAGCAGCCTCAACAGTGGTGGCAACGACAGTAGTAGCAGTAGCTTGAGCAGCGGTAGTATTGGCGGCAGCTTGATTCTGGGCTTGCTACCCCATCAGTGCTCCTATTGCTTCAAGCGCTTGCATGATCCCTTTGATCTTGGGATCACCAGGGGCTGTTACCCTAGCACCAACAGGAGGCGGTGCTACACCACTAGCGCTAGCCTGAGCTGGTGCTCGACCATGACCTCCTCGGGTACCAACCCTCGTCGGCGTCTTACCCCGAGTAACAGGTCCAATGATACGCTTTCTAGGAGTCCTCTACTCATGATCGCTCATTTTGTAGATTCTTTAAAGAAACCTACTTTCTAATTTCACACAGAATTAGAAGCTGAGTGATCTCCACAAACAATTCTACCAAACAACTAACACAGACATGCATTGGCATGAAATAAAGGCTAACCCTACTAACTATCTCATAAACTTATCGCATCTTATCACTCAAACTATTAACCAGCTCTGATACCACTCGCCTTAATCCTCGAGTGCGTGCCCATCCCTCGGTGGTTGATTAAATTGTGATGTCCCAAGACGTGTCGTCGACCTATTCTTTTTAATGCGCATGTGGACGTGAATAAATAAATCCCCAGACAGCACAAAGATGAGATAGAAAAGT